>NW_016107337.1:10878775-10953038 GCF_001604975.1 Cebus imitator
AAAAAAAAAAAAAAAAAAAAAGAGTAAAAAAAGAAAAAAGAAGGTCTCCCCAAAGAAGGTTTTTATTGCTGAGAAATTATTCTAGAGTAACCAACCTACTCCTCACACCCTAAAATTCTAGGACACACAATTGCAGAAAGTTTAAGAGAGAGTAGTAAAACACAAAAACAGAACAAAACCACACTATCATTAAAACATAGTAGCCCTCTGGAAGTGTTCTCTTCGTCTTTTTAAATCATTTAATACAGAGCTGGATACACTGATTAAATATATAACTTTCATTTACTTTATGAATTTGTGCTATATGGTTTTATCATTTCCTTTCTCCCTCTTTTGTAAACATAAAACCCATGAAATGATACTCATCACACACATATGTTGTTATTAATTTTACAACAGATTAACATTTGGCAAACAATTTCTGATTCATGGAAATGTGTTAGGGACCACCCAAGTTCGTATCAATACAATACCACCCTATCTGATTGGAAAACAGGAAAGGAACAATTCCCTCATCCTGGTGGTACTCTCTGCCAAGGAAGCTTTCCAATCATAGACTCATCCTAGTAGATCCTTAATAAATCTTTTTTGAAATTAATTAACTCAAAGGAATGACTCAGTTTCAATCCTTGAAACCTAATTTGAGAACGTGATTTGAGAACGTGATAGAAACCTTACTTGTTGAATACACAAGGTATTCCACTTGACTGTCTCTATTAGGATTTCACATCCTTTTCTTAATTCAGTTCCCTCCATATTTTCTCCCAAATCTAAAATTTTGGGAATAAATTTGCTGACCTTCTGAATCCCACTTAAGATTGATCTCTTTAATTGGTTTTCTTTAGGATGGGACATTTCCTAAAGTATCTTCTGAGAGTTGTGTTCATATAAGAATCAGCTTAAAATTTATTTTTTGTTGTTAATAAGGATAAATTAGAGAATAATACAAGATATGCAAAGCATATTTATATATGTACTGTTATGCAGTGTAAACCAAAAAAATCTGTCCTCATTTGACTCTATATTTTCCAAACCTATCTAACCATGAATCCATTTTATTTTTTTAATTGTACATTTGAATCCTGTGGTATCAATGTTTTATGCAACA
The DNA here is from genome assembly GCF_001604975.1 of Cebus imitator. Lineage (NCBI taxonomy): Eukaryota > Metazoa > Chordata > Mammalia > Primates > Cebidae > Cebus > Cebus imitator. The sequence goes on from NW_016107337.1 coordinate 10,879,884, forward strand.
CCTACAGTGATTTTTCAAATGGCATTGGTAGAAGATGAGAGAAGGGATGGGAGAAGTAAATTAAGAGATCACAAATGAAAAGGAATGAAATTTAAAAAATGAAGATAAGCAAATAGGTCACAGGTTATATAATATAAGTGCTTATAGGTCATGAAAACAAGGTGGGGATTTTGAATAAAATAAGAAGTCAGTGTGGATTTCAAGTAGGAGAGTTATGTCCATTTTATCATTTAAGAGTGAATTCTGGCTGCTGTGTAGGAAGTGGCTTGGACTAGGGTAAGAGTAGAAGAGGCTACGTAAGTTGTTCAGAAGAGGTGTTGGCTGCACTGAAGACTGAGAGAGTGAACGAATTCAGGACATATTTTTGAAGCTTTGCATTTCAAATTATAATACCATTTTAATAGTGCTGTATTTTAATACCATTTTAATAGTGCTGTATTTCTTTGTTACTTTTTTTCTGAAGGTTTATGCAGACTGAAATTTCTTTATTTCTCTGAAAAAGCTACAAAAAGCTTTTTCCCTCTCTCTGGATGGAAAAAAGTATCATTCGCATTAATCAATTTAATTCTGTCCAAAGAGAAGTTGGTCTACACTCAGTCTTTGCCATCACAGGATTTGCTGGAAAAGACTAGAAAGTAGTCTCAATGGTTATTATCAAAGTACTGAAATCATCATTAATAGCAAGTAAGAGTGAGAAGACACTCTCTTTTAGGAATGCAAAGCTTTCATTTTTCCAGAAGCACAGCCATCAGAAGACATGGAGCCTGTCCCAGAGTCACTGAAATAGGAATGAAGTCAAGCCTCAACAACATTGGCACTTTCCTGCTCCTCTACAAGAGAATAAACTCAAATTTTTCTCCCCAAAGACAGAGCAGAGCACCATGGTTACTTGCTGGTATTTATCTGGGGACCATGAGAAAAAGCCAGCTTAGGATGGAAAGCTGAGCAAGAAACAGAAAGAAACTAGGTGTGTAATGTACCTATTGAACCGCTGAATCAAGCCAACCGTGAAGTTGTCCCTACCTCTTGATTTGCAGTCATTTATTTTAAACTGTTTATGGTTGCATTGTTTGCAATTCTTTTTTGTTTCTGTTTTTATTTTATTTTTATTATACTTTAAGTTCGGGTGTACATGTGTAGAACATGCAGGTTTATTACATAGTTATACACGTGCCATGGTGATTTGCTGTAGCCATGAACCTATCATCTACATTAGGTATTTCTCCTAAAGCTATCCCTCCCCTAGCCCCCCACTCCCAAACAGGCCCTGGTGTGTGATGTTCCCCTCCCCATATCCATGTGTTCTCATTGTTCAATTCCCACTTAGGAGTGAGCACATGTGATGTTTGGTTTTCTGTTCTTACGTTAGTTTGCTGAGAATGATGGTTTCCAACTTCATCCATGTCCCTGTGAAGGACATAAACTTATCCTTATTAACATATGCACAGGATTTAGAACAGTGCCTGGCATATAAAATGTGTCCATTCATATGAGCTCCATAGTATTAACATTGACTAACATCTAACCTCAACGTGGATTCAGCTCAGATGTCTTTCTTTAACCATTGTCTCCTCTGCTATCTTAGCTGGGTTCTTGCCTGTACACTACACTCTATCCTCTTGGTGTGTGTGATTTTCTTTTTTTTTGTTTTTGTTTTTGTTTTTGTTTTTGTTTTATTTTTTTGAGACGGAGTTTCACTCTTGTTGCCCAGGCTGGAGTTCAATGGCGTGATCTCGGCTCACCGCAACCTCCACCTCCTGGGTTCAGGCAATTCTCCTGCCTCAGCCTCCTGAGTAGCTGGGATTACAGGCATGCGCCACCATGCCCAGCTGATTTTTTGTATTTTTAGTAGAGACGGGGTTTCACCATGTTGACCAGGATGGTCTCGATCTCTTGACCTCGTGATCCACTCGCCTCGGCCTCCCAAAGTGCTGGGATTACAGGCGTGAGCCACTGCGCCCGGCCCGTGATTTTCTTTATTATCAACACACATCATGCTATATTTTAGTTCATTTCCTATCTGCATTCCCCACTGTAGCACAAGTTCTTTGAGGTCAAGAACAAGGTCTTTTTTATTTCTGCATCCCTATTGTCCCAAACTTAGTGACTATTTATTAAATATGGACAGAAAAAAATCAATGGTATATAGAACATTATCTCAACTCAATAGTGCTATCCACAAAATGGATAGTCTTAAGTACATTTAAACAATCAAGGTGAATAGATTTACTTTTTTAAAAAGGCAGAAAAAGCTAGAGTCTTGAATATGAGGCCAAACTTTGAGCAGCAGCCAAGTTGTAATAAAGCAGTCATGGACTACATTTTAGGAGAATTGAATTTTAATCCCTGATCCACTGGTATAGGCTATTTGATCTTGGACAAATCATTTAACTCCCCAATCTTTAACTCCCTGGTCTGCTGAGGATACATATCAATATTTCCCCTGCCTACTAAAGAGGATATTGAAACTAAGTATAAGAGATTCATTTCATGTAAGTAGTTGAGAGATATATATTTACCTGAGTTTCTTCCCAATTTTTCAGTTTCTTTAGCCACAATGATGGGCATTTGAAAACCAGGCTGATTTCATTTGCCTCGTGTCAGCCTTCACCATTGCTCAAATCCCACGCACTATCTAGTATAATAAAAATAATACCTTTTATGCATTTACTCTAGCAAACTCTTCTACATACTTTACATGTGTTCCCATATGAATTTAATTTAATCTTCACAATAACTCTACACAGTGGGTACTACCACTACACTGGTTTTGAAGGTAATGTGAATGAGGCACAGAGAGTGTAAGCAACTTGCCCAGAAAAACCCAAATAGCAAAAGATAGATGTGAGCTATGAATTCATGTGATCTGGTTGCAGAGTCTAACCTTAAATGCCACATCTTCTTTATCTCACGGTGGAAGACCCACCAATATGGCAAATGATGAAGTACGAAAGGAACTCTCCAGAAGCCTCCCAACTGCTCCTTCCAGTCGTAGCCATGCTGCAGTGCATTCAGCACCATCCCAAGAAACATCCACAGGAGTTCAGTCTATTTCCATCACATGGTGGTCCCACACCCAAACTGTCTTACATCTGCAGTTATAATTTCCCCTTTAATTTAACCAGAACCATCCTGAATTTGAAGAAACAAAAGGAGATTAATTTAATCCTTTTAATTTACTATAACATCCAGCTATTACAACATCAGGTTACAAATTTAAGGGGAAATCAACATGGTTTGGAATAAAGCAAATCCTGTGAGCTCTCATTGACTAGATACCACATTTGGGAGGAAGGCATTGTATTATTATTGGAAACTAGGAACAGCTCTAATCAAATGCCAAGCAGGTATATCTGTCACTGAAATGTCACTGTGACTGAAATTCCCATCACTATTCCACAAAATCCCATTTGAGAAAAGGTCTCATATATGTAAGTGAGGCCGTACTCAACTCAACATTTATCAAGTGCCTACCACTGTATAAAATCTAGCTGAAATTCTATTCGTTCCTTCAGTACAGTGATTAAGGTCCTCCTACATATACAAGGCATTGTGTTAGGGAATGGGCACAGAACAGTGAACAACATAGTTCCCCTTCATTCTTAAAGCATACAGTACAGTGGGAAAATGTACATTAAACAAGTACTTACATAAATATTTAATTATATCTGGTAAAAGGGCCATGCATATGAACAGAGAGCAAGGAAAGTGTGTGACAGCTAGAATCTGACCTAGCTGGGAGACCAGGGAAATCTTCCAGAGGAGGCAAAGCTTGTATTCATATTTCAGTTTTCCAATGGACTTGAATAATGAATAATGCATAATTCCCAAAAGTGATAGATTTATATTGAAGAAGAGAAAGGAGAAAAATGTCAAAAGTAGGGACCACTACGGAGCCCTGGCAAGGCATAGTGTTGGAATAACTAAGCAGTCCACGATGACATAGAGATATGGAGCAGCTTGAGTCAGAACGTGGGCTATAGTTTGCTCACATCAGAGGGAGCCACCCAGCACGAACAGTAACTTGACTCAGCTAGGCTCAATCTAACTATCCGATATTGTTAGTATTTTGAAGAATGACTCATACAGTTCTTTCGTAATCGGATAAATTCAGCAAATCTAATAAGTAAACGAAATCTGGTTAAAAGCACTGATTACAAAGATATGCTGGCTCATCTCCCAGGACTTTGTATGAACCCCAAAAGTAGATAGAATCCAAAGTATCCTTTAAAACCCAGAAAAGTCTCCACTATGTAAAACTTCATTTCATAACGATTTCCAGGCCTGGAATTATGAGTACTTGTGTAGGTCAAGGATTCAGTGTGAAAACTTTCCACCACATTACTCTGCTCTAAACACCATACTAAATTTTATCATGGCTTTTAAGTACCTTAAAATGTTAAAAAAAAAATCTCTAAATTAAGAGAAGTATCACCCTTTTCTTATGGTCTACTAAAAAACATGGGTCCCAGACCATCCCTAAGCAAAATCACATCACATTGCAGGGTCCTTAGGTTGCCTGACATTTTATACAAGGGAAATTAGTGGAAAATAAAAATCATGGAGAAATTTGCAGGAGAGATGAGGTCACAGATGGACTAATAAAGCATTTATTTTTACCTTTACCTTTTCTGAGGGTATATTACAAGTCTTGAAAATATAATAGAAGTTGGTGTATCCATTTTCACTTCCTCCACTGAGCATCCCTGACCCGCTGACTATACGTTTTATTCCCTCTGTTATGCCTGCTCACTCCTTCTTCTTTCCCCAAAACGAACCACGAGGTTTTCTAAAGTTCAAATCTGCTTATTCCAGGAAGAATAATGCAAATAAAATGGTTTCAGTTTAAAAATCACTACTTAGATGGACGTACTTGGAATTTATCATTATAAACATGGAGGACTTCGCAACACAACTCATATGGAACAGGATTGGCTGCCAACTACTCCTCAGGGAAAACAAGATTTTTTGTTAACTGTTAGACTATGTGAGTGTGTAATGCAGAAATTTTAAAAATTGTTATTATTTACCACTGCTGAGAAAATATGCAAAATCCATACAAAAATACAAGTTCTGAAAAATCACTCACTCAAATAAGCAAATGGACAGACTAGAAGTTTCAGAAAGTGAAGAATGTGTCTGTCCTATTCCCAGAAATCAGCCCAACCACATAAGCACAGCACACATGAAATACTTGAGGAACACATAAATAACTGCTAAGTAGTATCTGACACACACACACACAAAAATCCCTAACGAACTTCTAATTAAGCAGATAAATTGAGTTAAGCAATAAAATAAGAAAATTTGAGCTAAGAGATTCCAGGATCTTTCCCCAATTTAAAAAAAAAAAAAAATCAACTCTTAGCTGTCCATGCTTTTGAAAAAAAAATCAGAACCATATAAATTATGAAAAGAAGTAACATTTTCCTCTTTTTCAAAAACTTTTATGCCCATGTAATTCCCCCATTTACCCAACTCCTCCCCCAACAAGAACAACAACAAAAGATCTGGTGCTGTCTACTTTTTAGCATAAATTCTGTATATTCAGGCACTGTATACTTTCCATAAGTCTCTAACTTCATGCTAGCCTGTCTTAATTCTCCATGATGTCAGTTAATCTAATTCCTGATGTCCCAACACATCTGGAGCTTTACTTTCTCCACACATTAAGTTTCACCACATCCTAATGCCTTGAGTGCTCTGCAATTCAGTCATTACATTCCTGTTCACTTGTCAAGTCCCAGCTCAGATCACAGTAGTTGCCTGAAACTATCTTGCCGTGCAGTCTGGAACTGACTCTTTTCCTTTGTTTAATCTGCTCACTCAGCACTTAGCAAACACCACCTTCTATTGATGATTATTTCCGATACAAGGCAGAGGAACAGGTTATATTCAGAATCAAAGAATTTTAGGTCTACAAATAAGTTACAGATTATTTAGGCAAGTTTTCTCATTATACAGATGACTAAATACAAAGATGAAACTACTAATCTAAATTAGTTACTAGAAAAGCCATAACTAGGACTCATTTTCCCTCTTCATTTCAGTGTAGTTCTCGATATACCATGCATTTCTAAAATTTAAATTTAGATTTTAAATTTTTATTTAAAATTTTAATTTTTAAATATTTAATATTTTTACTTAAAATTTTAAATTTTTTACTTAAAATTTTAATTTTAAATTCTGATTTTAAATTTTAATTTTAAAGTTTTATTTTAATTTTTATTTTAGATTTTCACAATTTACTAACACATTGAAGACACATAACTATGTAATTTATAAGTTATGTTTTACTTTGTCACAATTATATAATAAATATAAATGCTCAGCTAAGTTTTGTTTAGCTTCATGATGAAATATGCTTTCATTTAACAAGTGAGGACAGTAACAAAGGACGGGTCCAAGAGTGATGAAGAGGAGACCTCTTAGGATTGAAATTTTGCTGTCAATATTCCACAATCCAGACAACCCACTTAGAATTGTGGGAACTATCTCTCCTTTTAGAAGCCCCATCTTCTTCCAGTCCTCTTGAAAACAGGCAAATTGGATTCATTGACAAGTTGCCCAAGCACGCTGGTTTGGTTCTTATGAGGAAGGTTTGCATCTGTTGAACTGGAATGCCCCGCTATTTCTAGGAACTGTGTTTGGAACAAAACGCTTCCTTGTGATACAACTAAAATTAGTCATTCTTGTAAGATGAAGGGAAAATTTTGCAAAGGTTTTCCCATTCAGATGATGACTCCTTTGGCAGAGAATATTAAGATCCTGTGAGTGGGTTCAACTGTATGCCAACTCAAGATGCCAGATCACGGGGTCTCTTCATAAAATTTATGAGGGAACATATTCCCTGGAGCACAATGGCTCATAGATTGAGAAAGTCAAAGCCTCTCTATTGAAGAACTCCCGTAGGTCTTCCTCTTTACTTTTTTAAACTTTTGGGGGATTTCCATTTCCATTTGGAACCTAGACAAAGTTCTTTTGTCTTCTTCCAAGGGAAGATCTTTTCACTGTTTGCATCATAGAGACATCCACCCTCAAGGATATTATATAAGCACCTCCTGGGTTCTTCTAACTCTTGTAAAGACCATGTGGATCCCTTAGTTAATCCATCATTATCTCCAGTTGATTTCTCAAACATCAGAGAATTTCTCGTTTCTTACAAAAATTGTCCATTCTCTCTCTGGTATCTTCTAACTTCTGTAAGCAACAATGCTCCCTCAAAAGTTGAAATAGAAATTACAGACAAGGCTTAATATGCAGACAATGTCTCATACATAAACACCCCAGCAGCATCTGGCCTGGAATTTTTCCCAGGTAAGTGACAGCTTATGAAAATATAGCCCAATAGGCCCAATTGCAGTTTTAAAAAGTCCAAAGACTCCAAAGAGTTGCATACTATGAGGGCACAAAGCTATAAAACTGGTTACAACATTGTAGTTAGAAAAATAATATTTTGAGTGACTAAATAAGAAAATCAATTCTGGTTACTTAACCTGTCTGAGCTTGTAGCTTTCTTGATACCTTTAAGGCTTTAGCATATCAATACTATCCTAATTGCTTGTACATATTTTATTTTATTTCTATTTCACAGACTTCTTATTTGTAACAGTGGGTATCATTGTGTCAGCATGGATGTATTCTGAAGAAGACTTTCAACTTCTCCTGGGTAGATGTGGCCATTAGACTAAATCAACTTTAACATTCTTTCCAACCCCAAATACTATGACTTAATGTAACAATACAGCACCCAGCAGAGTGTCTCACATATTTAGATCAGATGTTAAGAGCTTTCAGGTGATGAAAGATATCTACATGAGAAGGAATTTTAACTCACAACCTCTCTGATCCAAACACTGACTGGAAATCATAGGCTTAGAATGTAGTTATTTTATAGATATTGAATTTTCACTGGTTACACTGACAAATACCATAATTAGAAAATGCAATAGTGTGATATGATGAAATTCTGTCGTACTCTTTTTATTTGCTATCCACTACATTTTAGAAAAGTGCCCTTGACCTAAAATGGGCATGCCCCCCATGTGCATCCACTTCACACACTTGCAAATCTTCCCCCACTACATCATTTCTGTCTAGACACAGAATATGCCCATCCCTGCCAATAAGTTTGTGAAAAAATTTTTCTGAGAGCTGTCCAGTCCATATACTAAGAAATAATTTTCCAATTTTTACATGTATAAACAGACTACTAATTGTTTTCAGGTTTTCTTGTTTTTACAATTGGTTAAGCATGGATTTTGCTGTCTGCACATCTTTAAGAAGTCATCTTTTATGCTACACAAACAATATGGTTTTCTTTACCTGTTCTCACTGCCAGCAAATGTAACAATGACATAAGAGAACTGGAGACCAAGGAGGCCCCTCGTGCTCTGGTTCCTTTAAGAACCAACATTACACATAATCGTGGGAGTTGGACTAAACCTGGCAGCTCCTGAATTTCACTATTGAAAGGACTTAGGGGTGAGAAGGTTTTGGGAAGTGAAGGCTAATTAATTTGCCTTGAGGCTACATTGCAGAGCAAGCACACTTGATTTTACTTACATTACTTAGATTGTAAATTTATGAGGGGTGACTTGGAGGAAGTTGCACATGGAGATTTATGACGGGATAAAACTCCCTGTCCCCCAAGTGCTATACCTTGGCAATGCCACTGCTAATGCTCTCAGAAGTACAACTACTCAAGTCTGTGTTTATTTAATAAATGAAAGTCAGGTCATGTCCATTGCCCACCCACATTGTTCTGCAATTTCATATTTCCTTGTGAAATGAATTGAAGGTTCAAGCTGGATCCTGCCCTGACTCTGATGCCAGACAATAATACTTCCTGTTCAAACCTCATACCAACTGCAGAGCAAAACAGCTTTGCTGAACAGTTAACACATGTGATGGAGCAAGAATGATTCTGTATTTCACTTTGCTAGATACTTACTTTCTCTTACCCTGTCTCTTTGGTGTGTCATCTTTCATAATTTTATTTCCTTCTAACACAGTTTTTCTAATGATATCTTAGTAGTAGAGATATAAACAGTATATGGTATTTTTTTGTTTGGCCTGAACATTTCAGAAGCTTAGTTTTTTTCTGATTTCTTCTTGCTATTCATGGACCTAGTTTTCTCGTAAATATATTTTTATTTCGACTCAATTACATTAGAATCTGCTTCTCTGTAAGGGAAAGGACTTAGTCTGTTATGGACTGCAACTTGTTTTGATAGCTGGTAACTTTGAACTAAAGGGACATTACTGTTATCAAAACAGCAACCAGCTTTTCTTGGAAGTAGAAACTGCATTGGTCTTTTTTTCCCCCCCTTTCTGCCTGAGGTCGTATCCCTTGACTACAAGTACCATCTCTATGTTTTACTGAAGGCTTTTCCCTTTCAAATTTCACAGACCAACTATAGAAAGATCAGAGTCTTGGGCAGAGTCTTCAAAAGGAAACAGTCTGGGGCATCAAAAGGCCATAAATTCAGCCAGGGTAGTGGTATTTGGAAACAATCTTAAGTCGCAATCTTAGAATGAAAATATATGATTTTTAGATCAAGTTCAATTTTTGAGGTTATTTATTTTTTAGAGAGGGTAAAGAGAAAGGGTTATACACCAACCTTCAACCTGAAACATATAGAAGAATGTTAAATGCTTTCAGTTTTACTAGAAAAAAATATATCTGCAAAGTATTCTAACTGAGTAGGTTTTGGCAAACATAAAAACTCAATTAAATATTTTTTTCCTGTGAAACTTTTGGCATGTCTCTAGATTGGATTTTCTTGTAATATTGCCTAAATTGGAAATCAAAATTGAGACAGGCATTAATAGTAGTCAATCAAACTGATGCAAAAGTTGTCCCATTTAGTAGAAGGTCCTGACATCTTCCACTAGGAAAAAAATAAAGGTAAAAAAGTAAAGGAGTTAGCTGAGCTGCTATACCATCATGACTAGTGCAACTTTCAATAGTGATATGACCCTGTGCTTTAGAGCACAATGATACTATTCACAGTTAACTTCTGAACACATGTTAACAATATAATACTTACCCTAACCTTTAGAAGATGATAGTTTCTGAGGATTGCAATGTTAAACTTGGTATGTTAACAAAATATCTTTTTCTCCTCTGCCTCCTGAAGTTCTTCAAAAATTTCATTAAAGGAAAAGTGTGTCAAGTCAAAAAAGATAAACCATTTGCGAGGCTTCAGTAGATGAAACATTTCAACCAAGTTTTGGAAGATGAGAAGCATAGGAGAGAGATCACTGGGGTAGCTGAGTGACAGCGCTGTAACTCTAAGTGCAGTTATCCTCACTTTGGGATCCTGAGGAGAACAAAGTTGATTCACCCTGAAGAAAACCCAGGGAGGCTTGTGGGCATCAGATTTAGTAAAAAGAAAAAGGCGACAATCTGAGGGCTGAGAACAGGAGGAATGGAAGTCTACATGGAAAATAAATTGCTTGGCCTCCTATGGCCAGATGACTACTACATTCCTGACACCCCCCAGGAGATCACAGTTTTATTCTCTGTAGATAGTGCCTGGAAAGACTCCATCTATCCTTGGCATACATGGGTGTTAGTGAGGCAAGAGGCATAAAATTACTGCTTGTGTCCCTTTGTCACTTCCTCAAGATGCACTGTCCTGGGGGAACAACCAAGCGTTGACCACATGCCAATGTTCTCATTGCCAAAAAGTAAAGAAAAAAAATTTGTCTCTTTCGGCTTTCTTAGTGGGGAAAGGAGCTCTACTTTCCAGTAAGTTCCACACATTGGAGATACCCAGAAAAAGAAAGAAATTTTAGATGATTAATAGAAAAATAATCACATATCTATTCCTTAGGTTGCCCATTACCCATATGTTCCCTTGCTCCTATTCTTACCTTTCCTTCAAAAGAGTTACCATTCTACTTAAATATCCCTTTTACAACCCAAAATATAACTACTCCTCTCCTACTCTAAGTAGGCAATCTATAGTCTGATAAATTACTAAATTGCTCCAAGTCTAAGATCTCCAATTACTGTAATATGGTAGCATTGGTGTTTATCAGTGCTACCTGATAGGTATCATTGGAAGTACACATTTATATTTTTAAGGATGCTTAATCCTCGGTTATCCACAATTTATAAGGCTGTATTAGGCCTCTATCAGCTTTGACTAGAGACATGGTGGTCTGAAAGGGGGCCAAAAGAGATCACTTGACTTCTATCTACATGTCTGCCAAATCCCACAGCATGGCAGAAAATCTATTCACCCTGATGGAAAAGATAAATCACTTCAGACCACCCCTCCCAATTTTCCTGTTTTTCCAGTGATATGCAATAAGCAACCTGAAAAACAATAGCATAATAGAGCTGAGATAACAGTGATCCCATCATGAAGGGGGATGGGTGACAATTCCATTTATCACCTGATTGCCCTAAACCCTACTGTTATCCATGGAGTACAGTCATCATTTGGGTGCCCAGAAATTATTGTTAGCTCAGAGCCAGCATGCAACAGGCTCTAAAAACGTTAGATCTTTCCCATCTCCTAGTGCATAATCATGTGGTAAAAGACCACAGGTTTCTTTGAAAAAGACTAAAATCAAGACTCACAGTATGTACTTGCGGTGGTACTGAGGCATCCTTCCTTAAGTCTGCATTTATTATAAGAGCCTTGATTCTGTGAACTGATTTAGATTTTGGAAATTCCATTCTCAGGGCCTACCTTAGTCTTAGGCATCACACGGTTTGGTCACCCTAGTCCTATGTACTCTTATGCTACCACAAACAATCACCCAAAGTAAGGCCGTTCTGATTACTTATCATAGTAGCCATGTCTGCTTTTTTTCTGGTTGTTAAAATATTCTTATGTGGCTTCTGCTACCCTGGGATCTTTTAACCCCATTGACATCAGGGAACTCATTTTCAATTGCCCCTTCAACATCCGAAACATTACAGGACATTTCAGAGAACTTAACAACCCCCTCACTAATATATTTATCAAGGTCTTGGTGAAGAGAATACCTTCTCAACCCTATTAACAAACATAGTTAGGATAGGTGAGTAGATCACAATCAATTCTATTGCTCATTACCTTTGGGTTATTTTCTAGTACATTATGCCAAGGAATTTTGGACATCTCAACTTTAGCATGGGCCATGTTTTAATCCAGATTTTAGCCATTTGTCCAAGAAAACACTTTGATTGAATTGATTATTAAATTCAATCTAATGTAGTGCTCTTCTTAGTATTTCAGAATATCTTCTCACACATATCTCTCCAATTTTTGTTAAAATAACTGTCCAATTCTTTTTATTTCTTTGGGGCGAAATCTTCTCCTCTTAGGCTTAACTTTGAACATGGTGAAATCTCCTCCTCTTAGACTTAAAGCTTTGGACCTGGGCTCCATTTATATTCCATTCCCCAATTCTAGCAGAGTGTGTGCAGACATTGAGGTACAGGCAAGTTTTCAGAAGAATTGACTTCCCTGGCAAATAAATTTTCTTTAAAAAAAAAGTGACGTCATCATCTTCAAATCAGATGAAATGGCCTCACCAGACATAAAAGATGGCACAGCTTCAGTTGGCAAAGGAAGCCAATAAGAGTTAGGGCTCAAAGTACATCAAGGTCATTGAATCTTTTGATGTCATCTAATACAACTATGGATGATATCAAAAGTTTTTTGTCCCTTCTTAATCAAAATCACTTTCACATGGAAGACCTGGTAGTTCTGTGAATTCAAATAAATGTATCTGACAATCTGCATTTTCAGATTTCACATTTGATTTTCAACACTGTAGCTGCAATAGAAAATAAATTATTTTAGTATAATGCTGGAAAGTTCCTAAGTTTTATACTTTGAGTCAAAAATTTTGAACTTTAACCTGTTCCCTCTCTATTTTTACTTATTTCCATTAGAAGCAAACACCTGTTCCAGCATCCTTGAGATTGCATGACTTTAATTCTGTACTAGTATTACATCAATGTGATGCCTCTTTCAGTATGACTATTAGCTCCACCAGTGAAAAAAGCTATTTCGTAAGTATATCTATACTTAGCATAGAGCAGAGCATCAATACATATTTGTGGAATTTAAATAATTAATAACCACTTTGCTTCAGAATTTAGTGGGATAGAACATATACCTGGAGAGGATACAGTCATGGGTTGGTTACAAATATAGTTCAGAAAAAAACTGAAAAGACATCCATTATTTTTTCATCAAGGATTGCACATAAAATACAATCGACTGTCTCAGAAATGAGAGCCCTCCATCACAAGGCTAGTGATCTATAAGTGAGTGTAGATTGCCCAAAGCAGCCCATCAATATCAAAAGCAGAAACTTTCAAAACTGAAAGTTAGCCTTGATTTTGTAATATAAAATGATTTAATTTTTCTATGAATTCTTTTTTCTTGTGTTTGTAAAGGAAATAGGGACTGAAATCATTTTATATATCTAGGTATTGTTATTAAATTAACTTTATCTGTTTTATTACTCTTTCAATGTGGCTATCAGAGAAGTTCACATTACATATATGGCTCACGTTATATTTGTATAAGACAGCACTGGTTTAGAGCATTAAGCATGGTGTTTCACACATAGTAGATGATTTCCTAAATTAATTACTCCAAATTTATATTTAGTGATGTATACCTTATATGTCTGTAGCAGCATACTTTTCTGATAAACGAGTTTCCCTGTTGTAGATATTTATGTATTTCTGTATGTATAATACATATGCGCACACATACATATATGTAGCACAGCACATGCTCATACATTAACTGCTCGACCACTGTCTACCTACATACATGTAATAATGTAGTATACTGGCAGTTTAAAAACCATCTCATATCCCTGTATATACTTCAGTTCTTTCATTGGTAAAATGGGTAAAATGATTTTATCTTTATCATAGGGTTGTTAGAAAAATTAAATGAGATCATTCTTAGCAAAATGACTATAAGGGAGTTAGCACTTAATGAGCTTTAGTTATCATACCTAACTAAAGACCAAACAATGTATTCTAATATTAAAGTTAGTTCAATCAAGTATTATTCTAAGTATGAGTTGTTTCAAAACAAAAATATTTGGAAAATAAATGTTATACAAAGACTTACATGGCACTTTACAATATAGAAACCATTTCTGCTTAATTGTATTTTTTTTTATTTCAATAGGTTTTCAGGGAGCAGTTGATGTTAGGTTATGTGGACAAGTGCTTTAATGGTGATTTCTGAGATTATCGTGCACCAGTGACCTGAACAGTGTGCACTGTACCCAATAATTAGTCTTTTATCCCTCACTACACTCCCAGCCTTTCCCCGAGTTCCCAAAGTCCATTGTATCATTCTTATGCCTTTGCATCCTCATAGCTTAGCTCCCACTTATGAGTGAGAACATACCACATATATATATACACACACATATATATACATATATATATACACATATATATATATACACACACACACACATATGTATATTAGTTCTTTCTGAGATGCATAGTGTGTGAAGATTTTCTCCCAGTCTGTGGGTTATCTGTTTACTCTGCTGATTATTTCTTTTGCTGTGCCAAAGCTTTCTGGTTTAATTAAGTCCCATCTATTTATCTTCTTTTTTGTTGGATTTGCTTTTGGGCTCTTGTTCATAAAGTCTTTATCTAAGCCAATGTCTAGAAGAGTTTTCCAATGTTATCTTCTAGAATTTTTGTCGTTTTAGGTTTTAGATTTAAGTTTTTGATCCATGTTGAGTTGATTGTTGTGTAAGGTAAAAGATGAGGATCCATTTTCATTCTCCTACATGTGGCTAGCCAATTATCTCACCACTGTTTTGTTAAATAAGCTGTCCTTTCGCCGCATTGTTTTTGTTTGCATTGTCAAAAATCAGTTGGCTGTTAAGTATCTGACTTTATTTCTGGATTCTCTATTCTGTTCCATTGGTCTGCCTGCCTATTTTTAATGTCAATACAATGCTGTTTTGGTGACTATGGCCTTATAGTACAGTCTGAAGTCAGATAATGTGATGCCTTCAGATTTGTTCTTTATGTTTAGTTTTGCATTGGCTATATCAGCTCTTTTTTTGGGTCTATATGAATTTTATAATTTTTTTTCTAATTTTGTGAAGAATGATGGTGGCATTTTGATGGGAATTGCATTGAATTTGTAGATTGCTTTTGGCAGTATGGCCATTTTCATAATATTGATTCTACTCATCCATGAGCATGGGGTGCATTTTAATTTGTGTCATCTATGATTTCTTTCAGTAATGTGTTTTGTAGCTTTCCTTGTGGAGGTCTTTCATCTCCTTAGTTAGGTATAGTTCTTTTTTTTTTTCTGCAGCTATTGTTAAAGAGGTTGTACTATTGATTTGATTCTCAGCTTGCTCATCTTGGTCACTATTGGTGTATAGCAGGATTACTGATTTGTGTACATTAATTTTGTATCCTGAAACTTTACTGAATTCATTTATCAGTTCTAGGAGCTCTTTAGATGAGTCTTTAGGGTTTTATAAGAATATAATCATATCACCAGTGAACAGCAACATTTTGACTTCCTCTTTACTGATTTGGATGCTCTTGCTTTCTTTCTCTTGTCTGATTGCTCTGGCTAGGACTTCCAGTACCATGATGAACAGAAGTGGTGAAAGTGGGCATCCTTGTCTTGTTTCTTCTCTCAAAGGGAATGCTTTCAACTTTCCCTGTTTAATATAATGTTGGTGGTGGGTTTGTTATAGATGCTTTTATTACCTTAAGATATGTCTCTTTTGTCCCAATTTTGCTGAGGGTTTTAATCATAAAGGATGCTGGATTTTGTCAAATGCTTTTTCTGCATCTATTAAGATGATCATGTGATTTTTGTTTTTAAGTCTCTTTCTGTGGTGCATCACATTTACTGACTTGCATATGTTAAAGTATCTGTGCATCCCTAGTATGAAATCCACTTGATCATGGTGGATTATCTTTTTTATATGTTATTGGATTCAGTTAACTAGTATTCTGTTGAGGATTCTTGAATCTATGTTCATCAGGGATATTGGTCTGTAGTTTTCTTTTTTTTGTTACGTCCTTTCCTGGTTTTAGTGTTAGGGTGATATTGATTTATCATTATCATAGAATGACATAGGGAGGATTCCCTCTTTCTCTATCTTGTGGAATAGTGTCAAAAGGATTGGTGCTAATTCTTCTTTGAATGTTTGATAGAATTCAGCTTTTAATCCATGTGGTCCTGAACTTTTTTTGTTGGCATTTTTTAAATTAACATTTCAATCTTGCTGCTTGCTATTGGTGTGTTCAGAGTTTTTATTTCTTCCTGGCTTAATCTAGTAGGGTTGTATATTTCCAGGAATTTATGCATCTCCCCTAGATTTCCTATTTGTGCAAATAAAGGTGATCATAGTAGGCTTGAATGATATTTTGTATTTCTGTGGCATTGTTTGTAATATTTCCCATTTTATTTCTAATTCAGCTTATTTGGATCTTCTTTCTTCTACTCTTGGTTAATCTCACTAATGGTCTATCAATTTTACTTATGTTTTCAAAGAACCAGATTTTTTGTTTAATTTAATTTTTGTGTGTTTTTTGTTTCAATTTCATTTAGTTCTGCTTTGATCTTAGTTATTTCTTTTCTCCTGCTGGGTTTGGGTTTGGTTTCTTCTTGTTCCTCTAGTTCCTTGAGGTTTGCCCTTAGATTGTCTATTTGTGCTCTTTCAGACTTTTTCATGCAGTCATTTAATGCTATGAACTTTTCTCTTAGCACCACCTTTGTTGTATCCCAGAGGTTTTGATAGGTTGTGTCACTATTATTGTTCAGTTCTTTTGATCTTGAATTTATTGTTGATCCAATGATCATTCAGGAGCAGGTTATTTAATTTCCATGTATTTGCATGGTTTTGAGGGTTCCTTTTGAAATTGATTTCAAATTCTTTCTACTGTGGTCTGAGAAAGTACTTGATATAATTTCTATTTTCTACAATTTGATGAGACTTGTTTTGTGGCCTATCATGTCATCTGTCTTGGAGAATGTTCCATATGCTGACGAATAAACTGTATATTCTGCAGTTGTTCAGTAGAATGCTTTTTAAATATCTGTTAAGTTCATTTGTTCTAGGGTATAGTTTAAGGGTTCATTGTTTTTTGTTGGCTTTCTGTCTTGATGATCTCTCTAGTGCTATCAGTGGAGTAATGAAGACCTCCAGTAATATTGTGTTGCAGTCTATCTCATTTCTTACATCTAGTAGTAGTTGTTTTATAAATTTAAGAGCTCCAGTCTTAAATGCATATATATTTAGGATTGTGATATTTTCCTGTTAGACTAGTCATTATATAATGACTTTTATCATTATATGATGTCCTTCTTTGTGTTTTTTAACTGTTGTTGCTGTATTTTTTTTTTTTGGTCTAATATAAGAATAGCTACTCCTGCTCCCTTTCAGTGTCCATTTATGTGGATATCTTTTTCTGCTCCTTTACCTTAAGTTTATGTGAGTCCTTATGTGTTAAGTGAGTCTCTTGAAGAGAGAAGATACTTGGTTAGTGAATTTGTATCTATTCTGCCATTCTGCATCCTTTAAGTGGAACAGTTAGGCCATTTATATTCAACATTAGCATTGACATGTGAGGTGCTATTCTATTCATCATGCTATTTGTTGCCTGAATACTTTGTTTTCTAATTGTGTTTTTGTTTATAAGTCCTGTGAGATTTACACTTTAAGGAGTTTCTATTTTGGTGTAATTTCAATGATTTATTTCAAGATTTAGAGCTCCTTTTAACAGTTCTAATAGTGTTGGCTTGGTAGTGTCAAATTCTGTCAGCATTTGCTTGTCTGAAAAAGATTGTATCTTTCCTTCATTTATGAAGCTTAGTTCCACTGGATACAAAATTCATGGCTGTTAACTGTTTTGTTATTTAAGGAAGCTAAAGATAGGACCCCAATCCCTTCCTGCTTGTAGGGTTTCTGCTGAGAAGTCTGCTGTTAATCTGATAGGTGTTCCTTTGTAGATTTCCTGATCCAGATTGTTTCCTTCATCTTGACTTTAGATAACTTGATGACTGTGTGCCTAGGTTATTAACTTTATCCCCCAAGAGATTGTGCCCTGGTAGCTGAAGACAAAGGGCACAATCTCTTGGGGGCTTTATGGCCCTACCCACCAACTCAGAAACGCAAATATTTATCCAAGCAACCCTAGGGCAAGCTTGTATCCTCCCTATACTATTGCAGCTGATGCTCTCCTGAAAGTGCCAGATCCTAACTGGATGCCAGACAACACAAAACCAATGCACTAAACAAAGCTATAACCAAGGATCCTCACAAAGTCCAATTCACTCCCCTGCTACCTCCACTAGAGCAGGTGCTGGTATTCATGGCTGAGAGACCTGAAGACAGATCACATCACAGGACTCTTTTCAGACACTCCCCAGTACCAGCCCAGAGCCTGGTAGCTCTGTTGGATGGTTAAACCCAGAAGAGAAATAACAATCACTGCAATTCAGACCATAATGCAGGGACCGGGTTTGGCCTGTCTGAGCCCAGACTCTCTTAGGGTGGGGCTTGCTGTGGCTACTGTGGGGGCTGGGGATATGGCTCTGAGACCTAAGAAGTTATGTTCCCAGGGGGATTATGACTCCCTTTTCTGTGTCATACAGGTTTCCAGGGAAGTGGTAGAAAGCCCGCAGTGACAGGCCTCACCCAGCTCCCACGTAGCCCAAAAGGCTGTTCACATTCCCACCATCCCACCCCCAACTCAGTGGCACTGATTTCATTTCCAAGCAGCAGGTGAGCAGGGCTGAGAACTTCCCCCAGGCTCCAAGCCTCCCCACTGAGAAAACAAGCAGGGCTTTCAGGAACCCCACCTCCCCACCTGCTGTAGCTGCTGCCCTCATACCTGCACTCCCCTTTCCCCTGCCCCTCTGAATTCTGTCCAAGGAACTTCACATTAGCTCAAAGTTATTGCAAAGTTCAGATGGAACTTTCCTTCTCCCTGTGGTCTTTCCCTACTTTTACCAGCAGCCCTCTCCAAGGACCCCTGTGAGAAAAAGTCAAAAATGGCTTCCCCTGGAATCAAGAGTGCCCATAGGGCTCTTCCCACTGCTTCCTCTACCCATATATTTCACTCAGCTAATTGTATTTTAATATCGTTCCTACAAGTTGCTTACAACAGGAAATAATGTTATCTTATTCTTAAGAGAAAAATAAAACATGGAAATGTTGAATTGCCTGTGATCACGTGACTTGACAGTCTGTGTTTTCTGATGCCACATTCTATGCATTTGCCACCACATTATAAAGTCTTTCTTTACAGATTAAATGTGCTCCCTCTCAGCTTTGGAAAACTTTATGCATTTGAATCAAAGCCATTTTCATGCTTCCAAGATATATTTTAATTTCATAGGTCATGTCTTTTCTTGACCAAATCATACCCTGAGAAAGAAAAATACTTTTATTTTTATTATTTCTGGAAGTCTTGATGGTTTTCTGGAGTCATATAACCTTGACAGAGTTGGCAAACAAATTCAGAGCATTCATCTGAAATACGGGCAGAAAAGGATCTTACAAAATCAGTTTTACTAAGACAGAACTGTTAACCTGAACTTTAACACCTTAGGCAGACATGTTATATAACAACATTAAAAAGTAGAAACAACTTCCAAATTATGTTTTCTCTCTGGAGTATAAATTGGAAAAACAAACATTGAGAAACTTATATAAAGAGGGGAAGTGTTTAAAGAAATGGCCCAGGAAAATGTACCAAATAAATACATAAATAAATAAATTCTAGTAGTGTTTCAGTGTATTTGATATACAAATAACTTCTATATTACAGAAGTTATGTCACACACCCAAAAGTCCTTCTTCACATTCTACCACCTCAGTGTTCTTCATTAGTAACGGTCTCTTTGTTCTTTCTACTATTAACCCAATTTTAGAATCTTATTATTTCCTCCCTGAATGCAATTGTAATGTTCAATTTGGGCTGGGCACTTTGGGAGACTGAAGTAGGCAGATCACTTGAAGCAAGGAATTTGAGACCAGCCTAGGCAACATGGCAAAACCCTCATCTCTACTAAAAATACAAAAATTAGCCAGGTGCAGTGACACACTACTGTAATTCCCACTACTGAGGAAGCTGAGCACAAGAATCATTTGAACCCAAAAGGTGGAGGTGGCAGTGAGCTGAGATTGTGTTGTATTGGACCGAGCGTAGAAAGTTATCACCAAGACAAAAGTATGCCAGATTGCAGGGTCATTTATTATGCCGGCGACCATGGAGGACTCACGTCTCTCCAACCTGTGGTGTCAAAAGGAGGGTGCCACGACTTTTTATACCCTAAAAATCACCTTGGGTGTGGGGGTGAGGAGTGGGGATGGGGATGAAAAGGTTTCGGATATTCCAAGGGCTTGGGGATTCTGTGATTCACCTCCTGGGCGGAGACAAGGGCGGGGGTCTCCAGACATTCCAAGATCTAGGGGACTTTTGTCATTCTGTTTGTTACCTCAGTGGTTTACAGAAGTCAAGATATACATTTGTTTACACATCGTCTGGGTGGTGATAGAAGTCACAGATTTTAGCAGTTACTGATAAGAAAAGGTAAGCAGCTTTACATAGTTTTGCAGAACAAACTAGCAGTTCTATTTACAGAGGCCAAGGACAGTAGTTATTGTGAGGAGAATGGGGCAGCCACTTCAACTTATTTAAAAAACAGTTTTGCATTTTATAAAATAGTGTTGCTCAGGTTCTGGCTCTAGGCCAGCACAATATCACAATTGCACCAGTGCACTCTAGCCTAGGAGCCTGGATGACAGAGTGAGACTCTGTCTCAAAACAAAAAAAAAAAAAAAAAAAAAAGAAAGAAAGAAACATTTAATTCAAAATATTTTAATCAAATGCCCATTTTATTTATGGTTCAATGCTGATCCTTTGGAGATACAGATAACAATATGTCTGTGTGGCTATAGCTTTAAAGAAATTCACAAACTACAAGACATACACACAGAGTCAACTGCTGATGTCATAAATTGGGTATGGTTGGGACTAAAATAAAAATATAACTAATGGGAGAATGGTAGAGAGAATGATTATTCTGGTTGAGATTTGAGAAAACTTTACATAGGTTTCAATTGGGTCTTACTTATTACAATGGCCTACAAATGGGTTTCACTTGTCAGTATATATCACCTCACCAAATTATGTATAGAGTACTATCTGAAATAACTTTCTAAAACTAAAATCCATATATGCCACCTCCTCTTCTCAAGCCTTTCTATATCCTTCTGTAGCCTTCAATGCAAAAACTAAAAGGAGAGTGTGCATCATGGAATTGTGTTTCCACCTACCATATTGGGCCCATCTAAGTTTAAACATTGTTCACAGCTCCCAGCTATATCTATCACTTGGAATTGCCCCTATTTGCAGAAAACTGTCGTCCCCCAGATAATAAATGAGAACACATGGACACAGGGAGGGGAGCACTACACACTGGGGTCAGTTGGGGGGAAATAGGGGAGGGACGGTGAGGGGTGGGGAGCTGGGGAGAGATAGCAAGGGGAGAGATGCCAGATGTAGGTGATGGGGAGGAAGGCAGCAAACCACACTGCCACGTGTGTACCTATGCAACAATCTTCTTCACATGTACCCCAAAACCTAAAAAGCAATAAAATAAATAAATGGGAAAAAAAATAAATATAAATAAATAAATAAATTTTCCAAGGAATTCCCCATTGCCAATGACTAAGATGCACAGATGTAAACACGTGACCAAATTACCTCAATTCAGTGAACCTCTGAACGGTCCTCCTAGCTCAAGAGCTTCTGAGGATTGAGCAAGTCCTCAGAGCACCTGTGCCACAGGTTAGTTTCTCTTTCTTTCAAAAGCATCATCCTATAAATCTTCCGCATCAACTTTTCATATCACAATCTGGTTCCAAGGAACTCCATCCAAGCTGTGAAGAGTCACAATTACACTCAACACACGTCATGAACATCAGGCTCTAGAGTCAGACTGCCTGTCCACAAATCCTTTCTGAATCACTTTGTTCAGAATTAATTGCTTCTTTTTCTACACATTGTGTTCCTTTTGTTTTAGCATGTATTTATCTTACATACATTACTGTGAGTTGATAATGCATTTGCCTGCCTTGTGGTTATAAACTATTTTAAATTTCTTATGTTCTTGACCCAATAATACTTAGTAAAGTATAGGGACTTTGGGGGGATGGGGGACTAGGGGAGGTATAGCATTAGGAGAAATACCTAATGTAGATGACGGAGCGACAGATGCAGCCAACCACCATGGCACATGTATAGCTGTGTAACAAACCTGCATGTTCTGCACATGTACCCCAGAACCTAAAGTACAATTTAAAAAATGGGACTCAATTAATAAACATCAGACATAGCTTTAAAGAAACTTTTTAAACTTCTAGAAGTAAATTTTACCCAGATTGCCTATGCTTTGTCTTTTTCGCCTCTTCCTGGGTGTCTCTGACACCTCCTCGTGGGTACCAAATATCTTTCTGGTTCCATTTATTGCCTTCCATGTGGAAGTTTACTCTCAAGATATAGCCTAAATTTCTTACAAGTTATAGAAGGCCCTTCAAGACCAGGAAAAGCCTTAGAAAATGCTTTTACTGGCTTAACACTCTTTAACCCTACAATCAATCTATCTACATAGGACTATTCCGCATTCTGTGCTAAATTTCTGCCTCTGTTGATTAGCTCGCACTGTTTCCCCAATCTGGAATCCTCCTCTCCTGCTACTACTGTCCTTCATGAAGAAATGACCTCAAATGACAGGTCTTTCAGAAAGCTATCCCTGAAAACACCAAATAGAGTAATTTTTCGTCTACATTCCCATATCACTCTGTGAAATTCAACATGTAGTAAGTCATTCACAAAGCATGTATATTAGCTGACCTACAAAATATTGCCCATATTTATGCAGCATGTAATAAAACAAAGTAAATAAATCTATGATTAGAAAATAGGGTGATGGCTTCATTTTTTTATGTCCTTTTGTAATGTCCTACCTACACCTTTTATGTGAGTTTATCATAATGCTTAGTCATTGCTTATTTTCTGGTGCTCTTCTTCATTAAGTTATCAGCACCTTTACTCAGGGTCTTCTATCTCTTGGTCTTACATGCCTGGCCCATAGTGAAGGCTCGTTAATTCTTGGTAAATGTCTGTCATCCCCATCAAACCATGAGGTCACAAAATGTCTCTGCTCTCTTCATGACTTTGTCCCCAGAATCTCACGTAGTGTTCAGAATATGGGAGATGCATAAAACATTTTTTATAGAATGAATGAATAAATCATAGCTTTTGTCAAATATTATCTGATTTATCTGATTATAGATATTGTTGCATTCAGTTTCTTCTACTAGGTAGAAAGCTACCAGATAGTCAGGAATTGTGACTTATCCTTCTTTACATTTTCTTCCCCAAATACCATATTATAGACTTTTAATGTAGAAGTGATCAAATGAAGAGAGGTGGTTGTCCATATGAAGTAAATAAATGTCCAAATATTTACAGGATAAAGTCTAAATCAAAAGAATTAAACTCAGGTAACCTATTTTCAGACTTCAGCAAACTAATAATTTTGAGAAGAGAAAAAAATTTTAAATTATACCAGTTAGTCTTACACATAACATTTATTGGGTAACCAAAATGACCCTCTGAAATAAAAGGACTTAAAATGCTTATTAATAGAGTTTCACAATCATACCAAGAAAGGGAAAATAGAGAAGAATCACACAATTCATAGTATATGAAAATCACATTTTTCCTTCTTTAATTACTCGATGGTTGTTTATTACTTAAGATCTCCAATTTCTGGTAAAACTGCAAAGAGATGAGTCTTCCCATTCTAGTGGTCTTTTTCTCTCTATTGTCCCAAATCTTTTTCCAATGAGACATCCCAAGCACATATCACCTGAAACTTTTTGAGTCTACAAACTACAACCACCTACGGCTGTATCTACACAGCACAAAAAGAACGATGCAACCAGCCAAAAAATCAGTAATTCAAGGAAAAACAAATATTTCACTTACTACAAAAACAATACATTAACAATCAATTGATAATGTATTGTTTTTCTCATGACTTTTTTGTAATGTGAGAAACCAATTTTTATTAGCTTTCTCATTTTAAAAAGCAAGTTATTCAGGAATGGAAGACCAAGTTTCTTATGTTCTGACTTATAAGTGGGAGCTAAGCCATGAAGATGCAAAGGCATAAAAATGATATAATGAATTTTAGGGACTCAGGGGAAAAGGGTGGGAAGGGGGTGAGGGATAAAAGGCAACAAATTGGGTGCTGTGTATACTGCTAAGGAGATGGATGCACCAAAACCTCACCAATCACCACTAAAGAAGCTACTCATGTAAGCAGTTACCACCTGTTCCCCAAGACCTATGGTAACAAAAAATTAAAAATAAATAAAAATAAAATAAAATAAAATTTCATGTTAGAAAAAGCAAGCTCTAAACGTGTACTTAGCTATGCTACAGAATGTCCATCTTTTTGCAGCATCTAATAAGTTAAAGGAGAAAAACCAGTGACCATAAATCACTGCAGTAAGTACACATTCTCTTGGTCCCTCTTCAGTTCTTTAATGTCCATGTATAGCTCATGTATAATACTAGTGTTATCCTTGTGCTTAGAAACACTTATGTTCAGGTATATCTTTTCCATTAAATCATCAGTTCTTTCAGACAGAAGCTGTCTTCTGTATCTGTATCCTGAGTGCCTAGTCTGTGGTAATGACCGTCAGCTTAATAAATTAGGCAATAAAATAATGATTTGTTGTACAGTACATACAAATGTAATCTATATGAATCATGAATACTATTCTTATTTAGGAATTTAAACCATTTTAATTCTGCCAAAGCTCAATACTCCCAGGTCACATGTTAATTTACCAGTGTTAAAATCCCATCTCATTCTGTTATAAGATTTCATAAACATAAGACAAAGAAGTGTAAACACGTGAAGACTACTCATATTAAGACTCAGTATGCAGCCCAAAGGATGTTCTGTCTTGTAAGCAGTGATCAGCCTTTTTGAATAGCCCTTCACTATCAAATGAAGCCAAAATTTTTAACAGCTTTAATGAGGCACAATTGATTTACAAAGCCCTGCACACATTTGATGTGTATAATTTGATGAGTTTAGGCATATGCAAACACAAGTGAAACACCACCACAATCAAGGTAATAAACATACCCAACACTTACGAAGTTTTCCTGTGTACCATTTTTGTGATAAGAATATTTAACATAAAATCAACTCTGTTAACAAATTTTGAACTGTACAATACATTATTGTTAACTGTAAGTATTATGTTACACATTGGAACTCTAGAATTTATCTAGCACAAGTAAATCCTTTTACTCATTGAACAAGTCCATGTTTCCCTCACCCCCAGCCCCTGGCAATCACATTGTATTCTCTGCCCTTGTAAGTTTTACTATTATAGATATATCATGTTAGTAGAATCAGGCAGTATTCATCCCTCTGTGCCTGGCTTATTCTACTTAGCATAATGTACTCTAGTTGTCACAGATGGTAGGATTCCCTTCTTTTTTAAGGCTAAATAATTCCATTGTATGTATATTTGACATTTTCTTTATCTATTCATCTGTTAGTGAACACTTGGGTTGTTTACATATCTTGGCTATTGTGAATAATGCTGCAATGAGCATGAGTGTGCAAATGTCCCTCTGAGATCCATATTTTAATTATTTTGAATATATTCCCAGGTTTGGAATTGCTAGATCATATAGCAGTTCTTTTTTAAACTTTTTTGAGAACCTTCATACCATTTTCTATAACTGCTAGACCATTTTACATTCCCATCAACAGTGTACAGTGTTCCAGTTATTCCAAATCCTCACCAACACTTATATTTTGGGTTTTGATATTAGACACACCAACAGATGTGAGGTGATAAATCCTTGTAGCTTTGATTTGCAATTCCCTGACAATTAATGATGCTGAGCATCTTTCCATATGCTTGCTGGCAATTTGCATGTCTTATTTGGATTAATATCCGTTCAAGTTCTTCTTTTTAAAAGCCAGATGAGCCTATAGCATTTTTACCTGTGATACAAGTTATGTATGGCCCCTTAAAAGTCAGAATGATAGTATCTGTCTCTGACCTTCAAAGTCTTTCAAAAGGGATTCTGCAAATGAGAAGAAACAGATCATCACAAACCGATCTTACCATGGGTTTTGCCATGTTTGTGCCTACTTTTCAGTATCTACTGCCCCTCCTGTTTAATTAACATAGATGGTAAGTCCAGTGAAGGCAAAAGACCAGGATAAGAGTGGTGTTTAGACAGTTCTGAGGCCACAGGACTTGCCTTGTTTACAGAATAATCTATGGACTCAAAGAATTATACATGTATGCATTACTTAACTTTCAAAATGACTTGATGACAGCACTAATATTATCATTTTACAGATAACAAACTACAGAACAGAGAGTTCAAGAAACTTGCCCAAAGTGACACAACTAGTAAGCAGCAGATGTGATCCAAGTGCTGACAGACTGCAATTGCTGGTTTTCTAATCTCTTTTTCTGTATTTTGGGGCATGGTAGAATGTCTGGCATATAGCTGGCACTCAATAAATGCAGAATAGATGGATGACCAATCTTGAAGCTAGAAGGTTTTATAAATCAAGCTCTCTATCAATCAAGTTGAGCAAAATAAGACTTTTGACACATAATAATATTTTTTGACTCAAGGAATTGTAAGTGAGTAGGAGGCAGGTCTCATTTTTCTAGGTGGAGAAAGAGTCAATGTCAAGAATAAGGTAGTGAGGATCAGAATTAGACTAGGGAGACTATGGAATAAAATACAAGGAGATAGAAATATAAATTCAGCTTTGAGACAGCTGTAGTCAAAATACGGGCAACAGAACCAGAGAAAAATTCCAGTAAGGAGAGTAGAGATTGAATTTTTTTTTTGAAGCCGAAAAAAATAATAATAATCTCCAGAGGTTTAGTTTCCTTATAAACTTCTGTCTAGAATCATTTTTCTCATCAAAGGATAAGCAGGGCAGTTGTCATGGGTATAATAAAGGACTGAGACAGCAAGGAAATAGGTGTCTGACATCAATTCTCATCACCTACATGATCTTAAAAAGCTGCTTTTGAAAGTCCCTAAAACATAAGTTTTTAAAGGATTTAAAATTTGGCAGGACTCATCTGTTCACTTGGAACCTAGTATATTTTTGTGATGTGAGCTGGATAATATATTTTTATTATACTTCTAAAGTCAATGGTTACAAAATTTGACTTTGATTACATCCTATATACTCAGTCTTGGTCATTCACATAAAATAATCTGTAAATGTAAGTTTTTGTTTCCTTGTAATTTATGACTAATTCTTCTGTGCTGGCTCTTCTGATCCATGGGCAATTACTATGCCTAAAGTCTTTCTGTGTAAACACCTTATGGTATACATTTTTCACACTGGAAGGAAATTATACAAATGGGAGACTATGGCCAAAAATTGAAAAGTTATATTACCCAAACCAAACGCTAGAGAAGTGTATAAATTTCCAGAATGGAAGCAAAAGATAAATGCCAGATTCCAACCACACATGGTTGTGAAAATTTTCAAAGGAAAATTCCAAGAAGCCAAAATTCTACTGTTTCCTTTGTAGTTGTTTGAAAATAAAGCAACCAGCTGGGATCCCTTTATTTCCACATCTGAAAGTATGTAGCAGTGTGGCAAATGGTTTTCTCAAATGAATAAATAATATTCTTTTTGGAATCACTGAATCAAAGATTTTGAAGAGTTTCTAGGAGGATATCATCCTTTTTTCGAGTGAAATTATATCTTAGCCATATTAGAAGAAAGAAATTGTTTTAAAAGACATCCAGAAATGTCTAAACTGCCCCTTAGTGTATCTTACAAATGCTTCGAGAATGACAGCTGCAAATTCTTGCATGTCAAATATCAGATATTATATTAAAACTGTCACATATCTGTTTAAAGATCATCACAACAATATCTCAGAGATGATATGATCCTCATTTTACACACAAAGATTATGAGTCTCAGAAAATCTAAGCAAGTGGCTGAAAGCTGACAGTCACTGGAGCCAGAATTCAGAATCAGATTTGTTTTGTTATAAAATCTGAGCTCTTCCCAATACACCTCCATTGTCATTCATTAGCCCACAAATTTGTCATGCACATTTTAGATTATTTCCTCCAATCCATTGTCAGGATAGCTGGAGAATATGTTTTGTTTTATTTGCCACTGTCTAGATTATCTGCTAACTTAATATCACTTGAACACATCTTTACTCAAAGTATATGTAAATCAAGGAAATCTATTGATTTTTACTACCTTAGTGATGGTTCGTAAGTCAAACTAATAATGTTAAACCAGGTTGAAGTTTGCAAGTCAGCAGAAAACAATAAAAGTCTTGTATTTACTCAAAGCCCTTCTTTTTGACTTTCTGTTTTGACTTTATATCATATAATATTTGGGGAAACTTTTTGGTGGATTGGATTATTGTTCTCATTTATTCGCTTGCTCATGAGACCTTGCAATGTGTTAGAATGGGAAGAGAATATACCTTACACATATATATTGTCTTCTTCCCCTTCCCTCTTGTTTTCTTCTATCCTTCTAAATGCTGAGATTTGCTATATGACTTAACCAATGAAATGTTAGTAGACATGACTGACGTAAAGGCCTCACACATGTTTGGGTGGTTTGGTTTGGCTTTTTGCATGCCTCTGACATTCCATAAAAACAATATGCCCAAGGTAGTCTCTGATCCCAGAGGAATATGGAGGCATGTAGAGCCCAGACCAGCACATCTACATACAAATCGGTGACAAAACCAAATGCTTGCTGTTGTAAGCCACTGAGCTTGAATGCTTTTATGCAGCATTACTGAGGCAGTGATTAACTAATGTACTGATGATGTGGTCTAACTGGTTACATAGCTCAAGGACACTGGTACCTCTGGACAAGCTACGAGTAGGCCCATTTCCATAAGGATCCATTGAATAAAAATGTTAAGGGATTTGGGAATGACTGATTTTCTGGTGCTAGACAAATCAAGAAAAATGAAGGCTTGCACATTTACATAAAGGAATGGGAGGTATTCATTTAGAAGGTAGCACCAGGGCATCTTGAGGTAGGAGTGAATTGTCATATCCTGGTCAATTCAATGGTCATAGCAGAGTTATCAAAATAAAACAAGGGCCACCTAGCATCTCTCAAGAGGAGAGCTGGAACCAGCCACAAGTTATGGTAGAAATAGCTTGTGCCAATCACAATTGGAGTCCCATAATTATCTAGGTAAAGATAAAATCAATTATCACTATGATTGTAACACCGACTTTAGGTTTTTTCTCTGTGGAAAGAAAGAATGAAAACAGAACATAAAAATAAACTTTAAGATACAAAGAATGGCACAAGTATTATCTTTAAACCAAGAGGAAAATAATAAATTCATATACTACATCCATGGATGGTTAAAATGAATCCAAGGAAACTAGGCAGGTTGTCCAAATATGCCCAGGATGCCAACAGCAAAGGTAGATTGAGAACCTAGTTATCTGAATATGCAGTGTAATTCTCCTGTTGCTACTCACAAGTAAGCAAATGGTGTTTTATTTCAAAATCCTCATATTTATATTATATAGTTTACAGCTTATGTTCAGGTTATGTTAGTGACTTCAATTTCCAAATATTACTGAAATTCAGGGATACTAAGTGACTTAATGAAAATGTCAGTCTTCATCAAAATCATTATTTTGCCAAATTCTTCATTCCCAATTCTTTCTTAAAGCACTATTATACTGAATAACAAATATAGTTTTTTAGATTTTATTTTGCAATATTTGATATCTACATAAAAATATATATCACATACATACGTATTATGATGCATAATAGCAAAACACCTGAGAACTCCTTCCCAATCCTTCTGTGTAACCACTGTTCTAGTTTTGTTGTTTATCATGCCTTACTATTTACACCTTTATTACATGTGCATATGTATATCTGAACACAGTATTGCATGGCTTTGAACTTTATAAAAGTGATATCATACTGTACACAGGCTTCTAAAACGCCCTTTTATTTCTCAGATTCAATCATGTTCTGTGTCTGCTTGTGATTCATTCATTTTCATTGCTATTTCATTGTGTGAGCAAACCATAATTTAAAAATGTATTCTCATGTATAAATAATTGGATTGTCTCCAGTTTCATTCTATAACAATCCTTCTATTAAAAAATATTGTATATATTTCTTGCAAATATGAACAATAATTTCTCAGGTGTATATATCCAGAAGTGGATTTGCAGAGTTGTAGCGCACGCAGAAAAGCATGTTCCTAGTGGTTGCACCATATACTTTCCCACAGCAGCACTGGAGCACTCAAAACACTTGGCATTCTCCAGCTTCATTTTTTGGCAACGTGTGGGTGTTAAGTTGTATCTCATGCAGCTTTCATTTGTATTTTCCTAATTTATAATAAGACTGAACATCTTTTCACAGGAAAGTTTTTCTGTTTGACATGTTTTTCTGTTTATGTTTTCCCTTTGTTGAAATGTTTGTTCATATCTTTTGACCATTTTGTTATTGGTATTTGTTAATTTTTAGTAACTGTAATATTAATTTCTATATTATTGATACAAATTCTTTTTCAGTTATATATCTCAAAAATGTACTCTCCAGGTTTTGACTTTTTACTCTTTGTGATGTCTTTTGATAAAATGAGTTTATAATTTCAAAGCAGTCAATCTTTCTTCTTCTATTTAGTGCTTTTATGACTCATTAAAAATTTTTTATATCCTGAACTCATAAAGGTAGTCACCCTCATACTGTCTTCTAAATGCTTTAAAATTTGCCTTTCCCATTTAAATTTTTCAACTGCATTTTTTCTATATATTGTATGTATTTAAGGTGTACAACATGATGTTTTGATATACATAGCTAATGGTTACCACAGTCAAACAAATTAACATATCCATCATCTTACAAGCATCCCCCCCACCGCTCATTTTAATGTCTTTAGAAATGACATTATGTGTATGGTATAGTCAATCCACCTATATAGGTAACCAAATATCTCAGCACCATTTATTGAATAGTTGTACATTTCCCCAGTGATCTGTAATGACATCTCCATCATATATCAAATGATCATGTATTTATGGGTCTGTTTCTGGTCTCTCTATACTGTTCCTATCTTAGCCTGTTTTCTTCTATTATAACAGAATACCACCAACTGGGTAATTTATAAATAGAACAGAAGTTTATTTGGCTTATGGTTCTGGAGCCTGGGAAATCCAAGAACATGAGGGTTATCCCATAGCAGAATATCACGTGACATAAGACGTAAAGCAAATGGGGGCCAAGCTTGCCTTTTTATCGGGAGCCCGTTCCCAGGATAACTAACCCATTTCCAAGAGATAATGGCCTTGATTCATGAAGTAAGGCAGAGCCCTAATCACCTCTTAAAAGCCCCACTTCCCAATACTGTTACATTGGCAATTAAATTTCAACATGAGTTTTGCAGTAGAAATTGAAATCATGGTAGTTACATTTCTTAGTATTACTATCCTGTCTTAATACCAGGCTCTCTTGGTTATTTATTGCTTTAAAAATGCCTTACTTTCTGATAGAGCAAATCTACCTTTTATTATAGTTTATTAGGTTTTGGCTCACTTGTAGACGCTCTTCATCCATATATATTTTCCAATAAATATGTCGAGTTTCTTAAAAATCTTAAATTTTTGCTGGAATTGCATTGTACTTAAAGATCAATTTGCAAAAAAGTTTATGCCTTAGCGACATTAGTCTTTCTATCAGTGAACATGGTTTTATTTCTTCTTTGCTTTAGATCTTTTAATATCTGTCTTAAAAGTTTATAACTGTCTCCACAAAAGCCTTAGGCATTCATTGTTCCTAGATGCAGGTGTTATCTTTATGAGCTTTATGATAAATAATATGTTTTTATAAACAGACTCTGGTAAAATGTAATTTACTTTTCTATATAGATTTTGCTGTATCTAAACAGCATTTTTAATTCCTTTACTAATTCTTATAAGTTGTCTGCAGATTCATTTGGGTTTTCCAAATTGATAGTCATATGATCTGTGAATAATGAATTTTCCTTCTTTCTTCCCGTATCCATATATTTTATGTTTACCTGTTGTCTGGCTAGTAGAACCTACATTGAAACAGTAAATAGAAGAGGTGATGGTGAATACTTTTGTTTTTTTCCTGATTCCACAGGGAACACTTCTACTATTTAGCTATTAAGAATTGTAATCAAGTGGCTGGACACAGTGGCTCATGCCTGTAATCCTAGCACTTTGAAAGGCCAAGGGGATCACTTGAGGTCAGGAGTTTGAAATCAGCCTGGCCAACATGGTGAAACTCCGTCTCTACCAAAAAACAAAAACAAAACAAAAAAAAAATTAGCCAGCTGTGGTGGTGGATGCCTATAATCCCAGCTACTTGGAAAGCTGAGGGAGGAGAATTGCTTGAATCTGGGAAGAGGAGGTTGCGGTGAGCCAAGATTGTGCCACTGCATTCCAGCCAGGGCAACACGGCAAGTCTCCAACTCAAAAAACAAAAAAAAAAAAATTGTAACCAAGCTAAATGCCTATCAACCAATGAGTGGATAAAGAAAATTTGGTATATGTTTTGGTATATATACACCATGGAACAGTACTCAGCCATAAAAAGGAATGAAATAATGGCACTTGCAGCAACCTGGGTGGAGTTGGAGACCATTACTCTGAGTGAAATAATTCAGGAATGCAAATAGCATGTGTTCTCACTTGAAAGTGGGAGCTAAGCTACTCAAAGGTATAAGAATGATGTAATGGATTCAGGGACTCAAGGGGAAAAGTGGGATGGGGTGAGAGACAAAAGACTACTCATTTTATATTCAGTGTATACTCATTACTGTATATACTGCTCAGGTGACAGGTGCACAAAAATCTCAGAAACAGCCACTAGAGAACTTATCTATGTAATCAAAAGCCACCTGCTTCCCAAAAACAAATAAAATTTTTTTAAAAAGATTTGTATTTGACATCAGTCAATGGTAGGTTTTGATAAAGATATTCTTTTCCATTCCAACTTTGATAACAATTTTTATCATGAATGGCATGTTGAAACTTTTGAAATATTTTTATGCATTAATTGAGAGAATCATAGCTTTTCTCTTTCATGGTGAATGAAATACATATGATTATTATTGCTTTAAAGCCCATTTTTTCCCTTGGGATAAACCTAACTTGTTCACTATGAATTATATGGTTTGAATACATAAATGATCAGACTTTCTACTATACTATTAGACTGTATTCTTCCTTCCCATACAGTTCTTTTTATTACATTACTGCCATTTTTATTATATTAATGTTTACGTTATATTTCTGTTTTCTATAACCATTCTATAATCCCTTTTTCCCTTTCTCATGCTGTCCTTTTCTTTAACTTCAGTATCAAGGTTATATATACCTTATTAAATGACTTGGGAACTGTCATCATCCTTTCTATTCTCTGGAAAAGTTTGTGAGAATTATCATATCTTCATTGAATACTTAGTATAACTGGTATATAAAACCATCTGAGCCAGTTTTTTTCTCTGTGAGAATATTTTCTACTAAGTATTTAATTAGTTACTGATTTTAAGGTAATTCAAATTCTTATCTTTTCAGTCAACTTTTTATTTCCCTCCCATCAGTTTTGATATTGTACATTTTCTAGGAATTCATCTATTTTTTTAATACCCTCAAACATTTCTATTAATTTGCCTGAAAAAAATCTATCTTTTCATTTTCCACTCTCTGCAGTTATGAGCTTTTTCAAGAAGTGATAATATTTGTAACTTTTTTCCTCAATCAATCTCATCAGAGTTTTGTTCAAATTGTCTTTTAGAAAAGTGATTACTTTTGCCCTTGCTAGTTTATAATTTTTTTTACTGTAGCCATTATTCTTTGGGGGTTTATTTTATTGTTCTTTCTATTTACTAATTTAGATATCTAACTCATTCCATTTTTGCCTTCTTTTCAAATATTAGCAAATTTACACTATGTTGCTCCTAAAATGCTGCTTTTACTGCATAATACAAGTCTTGATATATGGTAATTCCATCATCATCCAATTTTTCACGGTATCTTATATTTATTATTTCTGATTTTTGACCTATGAATTATCTAGACACATGATTTTTAATTTCGTTTTTTTATAAGTTAATTTATTTGTTGCAATTTACTTCTAATCTAACTTCCCTGAGGTAAACTATGTGATACCAGTGTGATATTGTTTGGATGTTTTTGGAAGTTTGAGACTAGCTTTAAGAATTAATACATCATTCATTTTTTTAAATATTCTTTATGCTCTTGAGAACAATATATGTTCTCTAATAATGGATGATTTCATGCCTATCTATAGATTTAAGCATACTAATTATGATGTTCAACTTTTTTATAATTTACTATCTTTTGTCGAGCCTTTTAAAAGAAAGAGGGGTGTTAACACATTTCATAATAGTGAAGTGTTTATTAATCTATTACTCTATAATTTTGTGCATATACATTGAGATGATTTTATTAGGTGCATGTAGGTTTAGAATTATAATATATTCCTGGTGAACTGAGCTCTTAAACATTAATCACCTTTTCTATTTCTACTGATGCTTTTAGTCTTTCAACATATTTTGTGTTGGCATTAAAATAGTTACACAAGCTCTTTTTACATTTCTTTCTTTTCTACCTTCTCAAGTTATGTTGTAGGTGTTTCTCTTATCAGACTATTCCTGAACTTTTTTCAGCTTTATTGAGGAATGAGAAATAAAAAATTATATAGACTTAGGCTATACAACATGATATTTTGATATACCTATACATTGTGAAATGATTACCACAATCCAGCTAATTAACATATTCATCACCTCACACATTTGCCTTTTGTATGTGGGTGTGGTAAATACATTTGGAATCTACTTTTTTAGCAAATTTCAAGTATACAATATATTATTATTAACTGTATTTTATATGTAGTTAATGTATACCATGGTATACGTTAGGTCTCTAGTACTTACTCATCTTTACTCACAGATTTTGATTTTTAAACCTACCTAATAAACTCTGTTTCTGTTTATTGTGACTATTGACATATCTGAATTTTTTCACTTTCTTACTTTATACACTTTGTCACTTTTTTTTATACTTCTTTTTTTATTGTGACTATTGACATATCTGAATTTTTTCACTTTCTTACTTTATACACTTTGTCACTTTTTTTTATACTTCTTTTTCTTCTCTCTTGCATTTTTTGGATTATTTACTTTTGTTCTCTTATTCCATTTATAAGAGAATTTTACTGTTTGGAAGTGGTTTTACTATTTCTTTTACTGTTTGGAAGTTGTTTCCTCTGCTTCCATATTTTAATGTAATCTTTGCAATATTACCACACAGAAGTTTAGTTAACATTGCAATTTTCTTCCTGAACAATATAAAAACTATAAATCATTTTAACTACAATGAAACTACTCCCAACCTGCAAGCTAGTTCTGTCCAGTATTTCAATTCTTTTTATTTTCAATCTGAGACATTAGACATTATACAAGTTTTTATTATTAATCTATCTGCTATTTATTTATGCATCTACATCTATTTAAAATAATTTTACTTCCTTCTAAGATGTTTGCTTTAGGTGTTCCTTTAGTAAAACGGCAGTTAACTCTCTGCTTTTGTTCTTTTGAAAAAACATTGTTGAAACACATTTTTCCAGGTTTACAATTCTAATTTGTAGTTAATTTTTCTCTTAGCACATTCAAGATACTATTACATACTCTTCTAACTTTATTAATGCTTCTTCAGAACAATAGTGTTTGCAGGTGAGTTTTTCCTCTCTCTGACTATTAAACATAGCTTCTTTAGTCAGGATATGATTATCTCTTTTAATTAACAAATACATTGTAAATTTAAGCGATTTATCAAACAGATACTGATGACATTTAGGAAGCATTAACTAATAAGAACTGATTGCATCTGTAGGAGGAGCATTCAGCAGTGTAATTTCAGGGTCATTAAGATTGTTTTTTCTTCCTCTCTAAATGTCTTCCTGTCTATTTTATTGTGTCTAAAATTCTACTCATATTTAAGTTGTGTTTTCTTTGGTATTTTGTATGCCTGGATCCTTATTTTTATTCAGATAACTGTCATTCTTCAGAAAAGTCTTTTCTAATGACCCCACGTGGAGTAATTATGTGCTGATCAATCGCCCTAGTTTAATTGATCTTTCACCATCACATCATCCTGACATAATTCTCTTCACAGTGCCTGCAGTATCTGCAGGGATTGGTTCCAGGACCCCCCACTCCCCATAGATACTAAAATACTCAATTCTCTTACATAAGATGGCAGAGTATTGACATATAACCTATTCATAACTTTCTGAATACTTTAAATCAGCTCTAGATTACTTATAATACCTAATATAATGTAAATGCTATGTAAACAATGGTTTTACTGCATTTTTTGAGAAAGAAAAAGAAAGTATGTACATGTTCAGTACAGATACAACCATCACAAGCCTAACTACATTTTTGATTGATGGTTGGTTGAATCCGCTGATGTGGAACGTGGGTATGAAGGGCCAACAATACTTATCACCTTCCATTATCTTCTTTGTTTATGATCTGTCTTTCCACCCTAAAACATAAGTCCTATGAGGGCAATGATTTTCTTACTCACCACTGCATCCTCACAATTTAGACAGGTACCTGGTACATAAAAGGTTTTCAGTAAGTTTGTTCAATTATTGAATACAAAGATTAAATGTATATATTCTTGAAAGATATAATATGCAGAAAATTTTCTGCTGCAATTAGGACCTGTTAATCATTTGTTTACCGTTATGATTAACAGGTTCAATAAAAACCTGTTATTGGTAAACAAATGATTAAGAGGCTCTAATTGTAATAGAAAGGTATCCTGCTTTGTGATATTTTTCTGCTTGTGTAGTAAGAGTCATCTTGAAATAGATCATTTTTCTTCTCCTGAGTTGACCTTCAAATGTTTGGTTTGGTAGGCCGCTGAAGCCACAAAATGCACTCCTCTTAGTGGGTTTCTGTTAATGGGGATTGAATCTTTGAGCAAGAAAATGATAACATTCAACCTTAGTGTGCAGATCTGAAAATACAAAGAGTTGATATTGTGCAGAGCAGTACCAAAGCTTTGTTATCTTTGACGGTGAAAGACCATGATTAACTAAACCTCAACCACCACAAAGCACACTGCATGAACAGCTCTCTCATTTTCAGTCCATACATGGTTACCAGGAAATTCCTCTGCAAACAACCCCCAAGTTCCAGCTTTGTGTTTTGAGACCAGTTGAATATTAATGACATTTTTATATCTCCAGATGAGAAAGAACATAAAATCTACTTTTGGATCTTCAGCTTTTAAAATAAGAGTAAAAGTACCTTAAGTAGTTGTTTTACTAAACTCAACTCTACCATTTCATTAAACAGAAACCTATCTATTAAGACCAAAATTAGACTTGCAAGAGCTACAAAACAAGCGAAGCTATCCTTAGAACAAGTATAAAAATACCTCAAATAACAGAATCAGCTCTGGTCAACCAAAAATAACAGGATGGCTTTAAGTGATAGCAAAAATTTAGCCTACCTAAATCATAATACACAAAATGCATACGAGTTTCTTCTAATTATCCTATAGATGACTGGCGGCAAAAGGAAATAATAAAATTTAAAATTAAATACAGGAGTTATAAATATTCTTTTTTACTCCTTTTCCCACTTCATTTCCCTATATTACCCACTCCCTACACACACACACACACACACACACACACACACACACAGTCTCATTGATGTAAGTATTACACACACCTGACTTGACCTCAAGCTCCTTACAGGTTAGAGACCATTTGTCTGCATTTATCTTCCCTAGAAAGTGATTCATAAATTATGGAGTCCTCAAAATATCTCCTAATTAAATAAATGAATGAAATAGTGACAAAATAAATGAGAAAGAAAAATGAGAAACAGAAGAGAGGGTGAGGAGTCAGAGCAAGAAAAAAGGGGAAGAAGGAAAAAAACAGAAATAAATCATTTCTTTAAAAATTAAATTCAAACCGCTTCCTCTTGCATTCAAGCCATGTAAAGATTTCTCCTTTCTTTACCTTTCAAATTTAAACCTTGACTCTGGACTTGGAAATTTTTCAACGTTTCTCCCAGGTGACTTGTTTTATCAATGTCTTGTAAATGTATACGAACTTCCTGAAATATTTTTCTTTTAGCATGTATGAATATTAGAAGTCCTTCCATGTTTTGGTCAAGTATCTAACTTTTCTTTTCCACTGAGTATACACAAATGCATCTCTCTCCTTAACTCTAGTGATTAGCATATTTCTTAGAGCAGCTGCCAAAATTTAGTGTTTGATTATCTTTCATTGTTTATAGTCCTTTAGTTATTTTAGGTCTTCAGTATTTCCCTCACTATTTTATAAATTTAAAGAGATGTTTTATACTTGAACCTGATTATCGAATGACCTAGGCCAGGAAAGTCTTTTTAGGTATATAACCTGCCATATTGCCAGAGAGAATAGCACTTCAATTTTTTGTACTCTGTCTTTTACTGCTAACTTAAATAATTTTTGAGATAACAGTCACCAAGCCGGTTAATATACTTTTGTCAAGTGCACTGTTCCTTGCACTAGAGATATAGCAGTGAGAAAGATAGATGATACCCCAATCTTCCATTAAAAAATAGCATAGACTATGTGACTTAAACAACCAAAATTCATTTTCTCACAGTTCTGAAAACTGGAAGGTGCCAACAGGGTCAGTGTCTGGTGAGGGCTCTCCTTCTGACTTGCAGACAGCAGCCTTCTTGCTGTGTGCTCACATGGTAGAGAGAGACATCTCTCTCTTACAAGGTCACAGTTCTGTTAGATTAGATCCTCACCCTTAATACCTCATTTGACCCTAATTACCTCCTAAAGGTCCTATCTCTAGATATAGACACACTGGGGTTAGAGTTTCAACATGAATTTTGTGGGGACATAATTTAGCAAGTAATAACAAATTTAAGACTAATGAGTGCTGTAAAGAAGATACTTAGAAGTTGCTGTAGCTAGGTTATCAGGGTGACCTCTCTGAAGAGGTGACACTTGAGATCCAAGGGAGAAGACAGAAAAAGTACCCAGCAAAGATAGTAGAGAAGCCTCCCAAGAAGTAGAAATTGCAGATGCCCTGGGACAAAAAAAAAATTAGTATGTGCAATAGACAAAGAGAAAGGCAACATGCCTGAGAAGCAGTGAATCCATCAGAAGATCATGAAATACGTAAGTAAAAGTTCATTATACGGGGTTCTGGTGAAAAGTTCGGATTTGATTCTTGCAAAGGAAAATCATGATCAAGACTTAGAAAAATGACAAGATCTCATTTAAGTCTTAGGTAAGATCTCTCCATCTGCCAGTAAGAGACATATCTAAGAATATTAGCAGGGAGAGAGGAATACAGTTAGGTGGCTTATGGGCATGTGCCAGGTAAGAACTGATCACAGCTTGGATAAGATTACAGAGGGAGAAATGGTGAGAGGCAATTAGGTTTGGAATGCATTAAAGAGGCAGGGCTGACAGAATGTTGATCAAAAAATGTGGAACAGATTGGAGGAACAGATCAAAGTCAATTTTGCTTAGGTCTGGGGTCTAAGTATCTAGATGGCTGCCAGTGATATTCATGGAGCAGGGTAATTCTGATAGAAGTAGGTTTTGGGATAAAAATCAAGCATTCATTTCTGAGCATATTAAAGTTAAGATAACTTAGAAATGCAAGCAGAAATGTTGAGTTAAAAGTTTGATTTTTGAATCTCAAGTTCAAGAAAACATAAAGTTGAAGACGTGGATGTAGGATTGTAGCTAGTTGGGTTCATCAGGAGGCACATTCTGAAATTCATTGTGGAGAAGGTTATCCCAGAGAGCTCTCGGATCAAGAGCT
The DNA here is from genome assembly GCF_001604975.1 of Cebus imitator. Classification (NCBI taxonomy): domain Eukaryota; kingdom Metazoa; phylum Chordata; class Mammalia; order Primates; family Cebidae; genus Cebus; species Cebus imitator. The sequence goes on from NW_016107337.1 coordinate 10,919,904, forward strand.
GTAACAAGAAAGAGAAAGAAGGACGGGGCAGGAGAACCAGTTCAAGGACTGGTCTCAAACTATAATTCAAGACCAACAGAGAAGTTCTGAAAATGAAATAAGCTTCCATAACTCTTCTGAGATCAAGGATAAGATGGGCTCTACAGCCCCTCACTTGAGTTCACCATTAACTGCCAGTGGTGCCACAAAAGGGTGCTTATCTTGGCCAGGTGCCTCTCTACCGTTGGGGCAGTCCCAAGAGGTGGATGGTAAGTCTTGGCTACTTTGGGGGCAGCTCTGCCAGCAGTGGGTATGATAACTCCTTTTTTCCTGAAGAATGATCTGAGTAGCATATCACAACATTCCACCTCCACGCCCCCAAGAGAGTGATATTTACAGATGGAAGTGGAACAAACTTATCTTTAGAAAGTAGGCATAGAGAGCAAAGAAAGCCAAGGACAAAAGTCACAGATGACATCTTACAACTATGTGACATGGTAAAACAACTGCTCTAGCTCCTCCCTTCTATAGTTAAAGACAAAATTAAGGTACCAGCTCCTGGAAGGTTTTCAAATTTTCTAAATTCACGGCAAACAAACAAGTCCTTGTAACATCTGCTTGCTTCCCTGAGCAGACAGTACAAAATGTGTGTGTGTGTGTGTGTGTGTGTGTGTGTACACATATATAATCTGCTTGTTCTTCTTGGCATGCATAATTTGAAAAAATTAAAATATCAAAAGCAGGCTTATTGGTATACTTTTTGTGTAATAGAAATAAGCATCATGTCTAAAGAAACTACAGGGGAAAAAACCCTCTGACAAAAGCAATGTGTCAGTAGCCTCTGACACTCAATTTTACTTCAGGAAAGGCCCTCCTTTTGCATTTCTCTCCACCTAGTAGGAAAGAAGCCATAGCCCCCACCTCAGACCATGCAGTGACTCCCGCAAAGGGAGGGTCACTGGTTTTCTTTCTTTTTTTCCATTCCAGTCATCTCTCTTTGCACGCCTACAATCTCATTTTTATCATTCTCCAGATTTATGTGCCTACATGCCTGACAACATCTGGACTTCTTGCTCAGATAATGTGTTATAGCAATCACAAAATAAACCAAACCCAGCATTATGTGGAACCCTTAATACTGTCACTCCCCTTTTGGAGATCAGATAGTCAATTATAGGCCTCCTGGAGGGTTTCAAGCCACAATCACAGTGCGGCGGTTCTCCTGAGCATCCCATGCCCACAATTAACAGAATGCTGCAGTGGTTAAAGCTGTGGCTTTGGTACTCAGTAATAAACACAGGAGAGCAGATTGTCTGTTAGGGGTTTCAGCATTATTACACAAGTTTTCAAAGGAGTACTTGAGAAAAACCAATGTCAGAAACAGACCACAAGGAGGATTCCATCCATGTTTGTGGATTTTTGCAGTAGCATACGTGAGGCAAAAGATACTTTAAGAATGAAATTTAATAGGCATAGTTAAAATAAAACTCTAAAATAGTGATGGAATTTAAATTATTAAAATAAATGTAAAAACAATGCCATATTCATTACATTCTCTTTAAACAATAAACAGAACTTCTAGATTTTAGGAACCATCTAAATTTCAAGAAATGTGTTTTTATGCTAATTTTTCTCATTTTTTGTCATATTCGTTCCTTTCCTGATCTAATTCATGATGATGTGCTACCACAGAATTGGGAATTCTTGCCCTTGCTGCCACAGGCCTGATTCCTCACTTTTACCTACAGTGGGAACCAGCCTCCATAGATGGCCTCAGACAAGCCCACCCTTCAGTCCATGTTCATACCACTCCTCCCTGGCATCTGAACTGAGCTTCTGACCCCTTTAACCAGGAGACAACAAACCTAGCAACACTTCAGAAATTATAAGAGCAGGTGTTAAGAATACCTAGTGATTTCTCCCTCTTGCATAAATTTTGGGGCTCCTTGGCAGTCATGTGAGCAGTACAGCTACCCTGCTAGAGAGATCACATGAAAAGGAAAGGCCCTGGGATGAACTGGAGCCCCAAAAGAGAGGTCCAACTGTCTCAGGGTGCAGGTGGGTCCCCCAGAAGATGCCAGCCTCTACCTGAGTGCAGCCTCGTGAGAAATTCCAAGGAGAACTAGCAGAACTGCTCTGCAGAGCCCAGCAGACACACAGGACCATGAGACACAATACAAAGCTTTTATAGTTTCATTTTACCCACTCTGACCAAGAATGTGGATTAAGAGACACTTTCTTACATTGTTGGTGGGAGAGTAAATTTTTAACGGTTTTCATGGATGGTAATTTGACACCATCTTTTGGAATTTTTGAATAAATTTAACTTTGAGCCATACAGAATGCTAGGGATTTACCTAAAGATGCATTCTCCAAAGGTCTACAAGACGTTCATTCAGCCCATATACATTATGGTCATCATGTGCTAGGCACTTTTCCAAGTCCTGTGACACAGCAATTAATTAAAGCAGGGAATGAGGGGCTGATCTTAGAGACAATATGCCCTAGCAAGAAGGCACAGACTACAAATAAACAAAGGTAATATTGAAAAATATAAATCAGAAAAAATCAATCAAATTAGGATAAATGCTCTCCTGAAAACGGAGATGTGATACCAATTGATGGTGGTTACTTTAGATGGCTGAGCTTTGAAGTCAGGATAAGGGCTTTGATTTTAAAGTGCTGTAAAAAGCCACTGGCAAGTTTTAAGTAAAAGAATGATATGATTTTATCTCTTTTAAAATATGTCTCTGGATGCTGTGTGGGGAATGGATTATAGGAGAAAAAAAGGGGTAAGTAAGGATACTGGTCAGGAGGCTAAATCAGGACTTCTGTGAGAAATGCTGGTGGCTTGGACTAGGATGATGGTGGAGGCGGCAGCGTAGCTGTGTGAGTTTAGAAGTTTCTGTGAAAGTAACAAAGCTGTTGTATCAGTCTGTTCTCACACTGCCAATAAAGATATACCCAAGGCTGGTTAATTTATAAAGAAAAAAGGCATAATGGACTCATAGTTCCACATGATTTTGAGCCTGGGGAGGCCTCAAAATCATGGTGGGAGGCAAAGGAGAAGCAAAGGCATGTCTTACATGGCAGCAGGCAAGAGGGTGTGTGCAGGGGAACTCCCATTATAAAACCATCAGATTTTGTGAGACTTATTCACTATCACAAGAACAGCAAGGGACAGAACTAGCCCCATGATTCAATTACCTGTCACTGGGTCCCTCCCACAACACATGGGAATTATGGGAGCTACAATTCAAGATGAGATTTGGGTGGGGATGTAGCCAAAGCATATGAGCTGTATATACAGGCAATATGGCCTAAAGTATTATAATAGAAGTGAGAAGAAAAAAATTATAAATGTGGTCAAAATAAAATGGAGAGGTAAATATAAAACGATCCTAAAGAGATATGGAGAACATGATGATGAAAGAGTGACTGGTGACAACACCTTCAAGCAAATAAATAGCAAGAAGGGAAGCAATGGCTAGAGGTTCTGTGTATTGCAGGAGACGAAAGCAGCATTTTGGGGAGGTCATTGGTGACCTTCAGAAAAAGAGCTTCAATAGAGATGTAAGAAAAGAGATAAGATTTGCAAAGCCCTGAAGAGTAAACTGGAAGTGAATACATGGAGGCAGCAAGGTTATTCTCTCAATAAGTTTATCTGTTGATAAGAAAGAACACTGTGGGCCATTTACTTCAGGGCTAACCATATGGATTTGAGTTCAGTTGTTGCTGTTTGCTGTTACATTTGTAAAGATGCCATTTTTGTGTAAGGATGTGAGAGAGTAGCATATTGGCATATTAGAAATCAAAAAAGGCAGAGATTGAAAATATAGCAATGTGCTAGAGAAGATGGTGAATGTGGAGATTGAAAGCAAGCACAGTAGGAAGAATAAAGGAGGAAAGCAGAGAAGATTCCTGAGTGTTAGAAAAAGAAAGTTATAACAGAAAAGAAGCAATTCAAAGAAGACTAGGAAATACACTGAGAATAAAAAAGGGTAAAAGTAAATTTTATTTCTTAAGAAAATCAAGAGATACTTAAAAGGTTCACTGTGAAGCTGGTAACAGGATATGTACCAGAGATCTTCAGCAAAGCTTTGTGATGGATCAATTACAGATGCAAAGTCCGCAAAGTCCAGGAAGTTGCTGGAGTGGAAGGAAAGAGCAAAAGAAAAGTTGAGGCCTGGTGCAGTGGCTTATCCCTGTAATCCTAGCACTTTGGAAGATCGAGGCGGGCGGATCACCTGAGATCAGGAGTTTGAGACCAGCCTGGCCAACAGGGTGAAACCCCGTCTCTACTAAAAATATAAAAATTAGCTGGGTATGGTGGTGGGTACCTGTAATCCCAGCTACTCAGGAGGCTGAGGCAGGAGAATCACTTGAACCTGGAGGTGGAGGTTGCAGTGAGCCGAGTTCATGCCATTGCACTCCAGCCTGAGCAACAAGAGCAAAACTCGGTATAGAGAAAGAAAGAGAGAAAGGAAGGATAAAAGGAAGGGAGGGAGGGAGGGAGGGAAGGAAAGAAGGAAAGAGAAAAGTTGATAAGGTATAGGATGGAAAAGACAAACTGAAGGAACAAGAAAGATTCAAGTAAGATAAATAAGTTTCCTGAATGTCATTTTACTTTATATATTTGAGTCAGTTTTTGGAACCAGAGCCTTTCCATGCTGAGAAAATCTACTACTAAATCCTCCATGATTTGCCTTAGGCTGTTTTGGAGGATCTTTTCTTTCTTTTTTAAAAATTTCAGTCACTTCTGGGGTACAAGTAGTTTTTGATTACATAGACAATAGTGGGGAATTCTGAGATTTTAGCACACTTGTCATCTGAGTAGTGTGCATCGTACCCAACACATAGTTTTTTATACCACACCGCCTTCTCACTCCCTCCCTTTTGGGCCTCCAAAGTCCATTATTCCACTTTGCATGCCTTTGCCTACCCATAGCTTAACTCCCACTTGTAAATGAGAACATACGGTATTTGGTTTTCCATTCCTGAATTATTTCACTTAGAATAATGGCCACCAGCTCCACTGGAGGATCATTTCTTTCTATCACCAACATAGTTAGCCAACTTTTCATGGTGGAATATAGAAGAGGAAATAAATTTTTCTTGAGTGTTAAAGAGATCCCTGAGGTTTAATTCCTGTTACTTGAGTCCTGGCTCAAAGAGAAGTAAGTGCAGTGAGTGCATCCAAACTAGTGAACACTGAGAGGTAAATGCTACTTACATTTTTTATATGCTTCTCCAAATTTTCAAAGAAAATTTGAATACATTAGATAAGATCAAGTTCACCAGATTATTCTTGGTTTTCTGAGATCTGCAACTTTTGTAAAACTGAAATGATTTACTTCATGAGAGATAAGAAGCTCCACTAGCAGTGTTTATAAATGAGCAGTGTGGGATTTCCTTTTGAACAAATAGTTTTGAAAGTCAGGGAAAACAAACCTGCAAGTGACTTGTCTTTTTTCTCCATTGCTAAGCTATCTCAAGCTGATCCACACTTGCAACGTGACTCAGTCAATATCCTCTAAGAGTAACTATGAATTCTATTTTACTTTTAATATCCAAGACTTACAAATTTGGGACAGGTAAAAACTACAGCAAACAATTCAAAACACTATGTTCTTAAACAAGTCACAGACTTCCTTTTAATCTCCCTGGCATGTATATCAAGAATCAAAGTCATAGAATTATTATCCAGTGTAAACCCAATAAACTTTGTCATTACTCCAGATGTGGCATGATGCTCTTTTTTTCCCCTGGACAAAATAAGTTGGTGTAATTTACATCCTCTGTTCACCTTCACTTTTTCTAAGAATGTTTTCATCATATTGGTACTTCATATTACCAATACTTTTTATGAATAAGTAACAGTAATGGACTTCTGGATTTTATCATCAACAAACATAAATTATTTTATAGTTTATTAATTCAAGTTTAAAATAAGATGCAATCTTGTGTCACTATGTAATCTTGGTTATCACATTTGGAATTAGCATAATAAAAGTATGATACTATCATGTATCTTTAAAAAGTATCTGTTTTCTAAAATACTGTGTAATATATGAAATTATAAAATTACACCTGACATATACACACACACACAAACACACACACACAAACAAGTCATTTCTAGGAGAATAATGTATTTTCAATGCCTTCTCATTTTTACACCAACTGCTTAGGATCTAAAAGTGCCCACATAAGCCTCTCCTATCATTAAAGAAAACTGTTATAATAACCCCATTCTTACTAAGATGTTAAGGTGTTTTCCACCCTATAAATGGAAACAGAAAAATTCTTAACTTAAATAGCAATTATCTTTGGACATGGAAAATAGTTTGGCCTTTGTTAGGCCCTCAAATTATACCTTACAGAGCACAATTTTTTTTTCTTTTATTTTACTTTAAATTCTGGGACACATGCGCTGAATGTGCAGATTTGTTACATAGGTATACATGCACCTATCAACCTGTCATCTAGGTTTTCAGCCCCACATGTATTTGGTATTTGTCCTAATGCTCTCTCTCCCCTTGTCCCCACCCCCCAACAGGCCCCGGTGTGTGATGTTCCCCTCACTGTATCCATGTGTTCTCATTAGATCACTACTTCTTATGCAGAAGGCTGACTGCTAGAGATTCACTCTTCTAGAAGCTGAGATTTTACAATGTTCTTGGAATATATAAATATGCAAATATTCAATGAATATATTTACAAAAGTGAACTGATGCCCGTGGTTGACATTATTGTGGGAGAGAAAATGACTACTCAAGTCAACTTTTGAGCTGTTGAAAAGCCTTCGATATTATAATCTAGATTCTAAGCGCTCTGCTTTCAGGGAATTCTTGTTTCAAAACCGTGATACTATCTCATAATGCTTGATTTGCTGTGAGAAAATGCCTGTTTTTCTTGAAATGAATTGTAATAACCATGCCTAAATGTAGGGTAAAATTTTTAACCTGTGTATTTTAAAGCTATATCCATTTAGTGCTATGATAAATAAACCTGTATTTTTGACACAGGTAAATTTGTCAATTTTTTTCCTTACGATTAGTCTCAAGTCTAAGCATATTGTTTTTCAATAATCAGCAATTAATCAGATATAGTAATTTGCATCTCTTTTTGAATGATAATAGTTCCCATACAACATAGGAGTGTGTTGAGTCTGTTTTTCTTTCAAGGGGACATAAAACTATACCTAGCTCCATTTCTCAATCACAGGCTCAAGCTTTGACACTTGAATCCAACTTCCCTTTGCTTTTTCTTGCTTTGTATTAAAGCCATTGCATGGGTAATTGAGCTTTAAATTCTGAGCCAAACATGATACAACATGTGGAAGAAATTATTATTCTTTATAAAATTCCACATAAAAATGAGAATCCTCAGAATGTCACTCCTTAGCAATGTGTGACGAACCTCTTCTACAGCCATGCCCAGTGGCCCTGGATGTCTCTTTCTTAGATTTACCTTTAATGTTACATAGGATCTAAGCTGGCATGTCGTCCAAGTTTTATCATGTCACCAGGTAACCAAAGTAGCCTGGCTAGTAACTGGCAAAACCAAGGCTGGAAATCAGGTCCTGTTTCGCTTGCTTTGTTCCAGTGCTAGTTATTATCTCCCTTTTAAGGGTTTTCTAAACTCCAGTTGCTGACAGAGAAGATTTTTGTCTAAATCCTACATCAGAATTATGTATTATTTAAAGTTGTTATTTATTCTCTCCTCTGTCTTCTCCAGGCAACATAAAGCCTATTCCAATTGTTATCAGGTTTTCATTGGAACTCCTCCAAGTTTCCCAAATCTGTTATTTTTTCTTAATGTAAATCCTTTTATAAGATCAGCATGTATGAAACCAAAGACTACTTTTTCAAGGAATATTTCAGGGCTCTTAGGAAGATAAAGAGAGTAACTGTATTTAAAATAGTAAAACAAACTATCTCCAAAGGCAGATCCCCTGAATGCTAATGTAATTAATGAGCTGTTGTTTTCTCAAAATCCAGACGGATTAGACAAAATTTTGAACTTTGAAAGTCCTCTACACCCTTTCCAATCTTGGCATCCTAAATTAATCTAAAACATTTCAATTCTTGAAAAGAGAAACAAGTAATATTTTTTTTTCCAAGGAACATACTGGCAAAAATATTTTACTGGAAATTTTCTTTCGACTGGTGAATCCTGGAGTCTGTGTTTAGCGCAGTGAAACCTGAACCACCAAAACTTCCACCTGTTTACACACTTCCCTCTTGTGCAGAAACCTGGCTGCCTCAACTACAGATGACTGCACCAGTTAGCCTAGTCATAGGTTTGAGTGGTCAACAACCTAGCTCAAAAAATGAGGTTGGCCAAGCAAAGTCCTCTTTCTGGAATTTGAAACAAAAGAGTCTAAGTCATACTGCTATGGCAGCTGAGTTGACAAATTGTAAAGTAAACTCAGACCAGGGCCACTATGGGTCATTTGAAGCTGAATTTATAAGGGCGGGAATCAGCAAAATGTGGAAAAATGGTTCAGGTGAGCAGAGAACAGCCATGAGCAAAACCTCATGAGAAAAATCAGCCATTAGCCATTTCTAGTGGCTTCCCAATTCCATCTGCCACGATTCTCTGCTGTGCAGATGCCCATGTATATAACTATGCTCAGGTGCATGGATTTCTTCGTGTCCTTGTATCTTTGTAAAATAGCCATTTCTTAAACTAATCTGTGCATATTTCTACTTCTTGCGACCAAAAAAAAAAAAAAAAAAAAACCACTAACTGAAACAAAACAAAAAACAAAAGCTGTGCTAATCTATTAAAATGAAGAAAATATAAATTTTAGACTGTCCTAAGTACATTAATAATATATTTAGCTTGGTTCAAAATTGAGAAAGTAGAACAATTCAATTACCTGTAAGTGCTATAAAAAGGAAGTTTATAAATAGAAAACACTCCCTATCAGAAAAGCACATTAGGTGGACAGCATGATGCTCACACTTGTAGTCCCACCACTTTGCTAGGTCAAAGTGGCAGGATCACTTGAAGCCAGGGGTTTGAGACCAGCCTGGGCTATATAGCAAGATGATCCCATCTCTACAAAAAATTATTTTTAAAAGTTAGCCAGGTGCAGTGGTATGTGTCTATATCCCTAGCTGATTGGGAGGCTGAGGTGAGAGAATCACTTGAGCCCAGGAGTTCGAGGCTGCAGTAAGCTGTGATTATGTCATTGCCCTCCAGCTTTGGCAACATAACAAGACTCCATTTCTAAAATAAAAAATAAGCACACAGGAAACATGACCTCAGAGTCAAAACATGGTAGAAACTAGAAAAGTTTTATTTCAACTATACATGTTATTTTTATGTTTAAGAATATAAAACATAAGAAATTTTCACTTGTTTCTCAAACTTGTGAGTCTCAACAACTACGTAATCCATGTGTTTCTGATTTGCTTACACTTAACTCATTGAAATGCTGTTTTGTAAAAATTATTTGTTGTCTAAGAAGCCCTTTGAGCCTTCTTTATGAGCATATTTAGCCTTTCTTAGAAACAGGTTCGTTGGCCAAGAACAAATGAGCTTGTACAACAAAACATTCAAATTTGGATAGAAACAGAAAATAAAAGTTCATGTCAGTTTTAGTTTCTTTGGGGAAAAAAACTGTGCGCATAATTTTTAGACACTACTGATAAAATTGTGTTAGATAAATCTCTTGTGTTTTCTCAGTCTCTCAAGAGAGAAGTTCGTTTGGGTAAGTAGGAAAGGATTTATTAAATTATTTTAAATAAAACTTCCTTCACCAAAATCATGAAGATGAGTAAAAGTCCATATTCTCCAGTTAGAATAACTTGTATATTTTGTCCAGTGGCCTTCATGGTGCAAACGTGTATGCCAATAAAATAAGACGCTTTACAGAGATTGTTTCCCTTCAATCACATTAAGTGTTTAGAGAAATTAATCATTTGAAAAATATCATGATATATTTATTGATCACCTACTATGTATCAGGCATTATTCTATAAACTTAAGGAACAACAACAGGGCCAGGAATGGTGGCTCACATCTGTAATCCCAGCACTTTGGGAAACTGAGGTGTGTAGATCACTGGAGGTCAGAAGTTCAAGACCAGCCTGACCAACATGGTGAAATGTCATCTCTACTAAAAATACAAAAATTAGCCGGGCATGGTGGTGGACGCCTGTAATCCCAGCTACTAGGGAGGCTGTGGCAGGATAATTGCTTGAACCTGGGAGACGGAGATTGCAGTGAGCCAAGATCATGCCATGGCTCTACAGCCTGGGTGACAGAGAGAGACTGCATCTCAAAAAAAAAGAAAAAGAAAAAAAAAGACAGAGAAACATCAGCAGGCAAAGCAGACAACAAGGCAACAATCCCCACCCTTGTGCAGCTTACATTCTCAGGAAAAATAGACAATAAGCATAATAAAAAGCAAGTTCTACAGTACATTAAAAGATGCTATATGTTAATGAAAAAAGTCAGGGCAGAGGAAGGGCGTGCTGGCAGATGGAGAGGACAATTCTAAATGCAAGCTTCATTGCACATTGGTCTCACTGAGAGGAAAAAAAGACAAAGATGAAAGGGAGTGAGTATATAGGTATTTGGGAAAGGGCACTCAAAAATGAGGGAATAGCCAGAGCTAAGGCTTTCAGGCAAGAATGCACCTAGTATGTTCAGGAAATAACGTGGCTGGAGTAGGAAAATTGAGAGAATTACTGTGTGAGCCAAAAAGGAGAACCAGGGGTAGAGGTTCATAGGTCATGGAGTTTCTCAAACTTTAATGAACATGTGAATCACCTGGGGATCTTGTGAAAATGCAGATTCTTGATTCAGTGGAGTTTGGCTGTACCCCACCCAAGTCTCACCTTGAGCTGTAACTCCCAGAATTCCCACATGCTGTGGAAGGGGACCCAGTAGGAAATAATTGAATCATTGGGGTTGGTCTTTCCCGTTCTGTTCTCATGATAGTGTGTAAGTCTCACAAGATCTGATGGTTTTATAAAGGGAAATTTCCCTGCACAAGCTCTCTTTTGTCTGCCGCCATGTGAGATGGTGACTTTCACTTTCCACCATGATCGTGAGGCCTCCCCAGCCATATGGGGCTGTGAGCCCATTAAACCTCTTTCTTTTAACCACGCCCAGCTGCCCCTAGTGTGTGATGCTCCTCTCCCTGTGCCCACATGTTCTCATTGTTCAACACCCACCTATGAGTGAGAACATGTGGTGTTTGGTTTTCTGTTCTTGTGTCAGTTTGCTGAGAATGATGGCTTCCAGATTCATCTAAGTCCCTACAAAAGACATGAATTCATCATTTTTTATGGCTGCGTAGTATTTCATGGTGTATATGCAGTTGCAGGGGTTAGGGGAGGGACAGCGGTGGGTGGGGAGGGATAATATGGAAAGAAATGCTGGATATAGTATACACCTAAAGTAAAATAAAATAAAAATAAAAACTTCTTTCTTTTGTCAATTGCCAAGTCTTGGGTTCGACTTTATCAGCAGTGTAAAAAAGGATAAAACAGTGGGTCTAGCATGGGTCTGGAGATTTGGCATTTCTAGTAAACTCCTGGGCAGTGCTGATGCTGCCAGTCCATGGACCACTCTGAGTAGCAGGCTTGCAGGCCATAAAAAAGAATGTTGGCTTTTACTGTGGGAGGAATGAGGGGTCACTGAAAAGTTATCACAGGAATGATGAAGTGGTCTATTGTAATAAACAAAACTCTAAGCTTCATTTACAAATGACTTTCTCCTCCTCCCGACCCCCACTCCTCAGACTGGTGCTGCTGCAGTGGGAATCTGACAACTGGAGAAAGAGGGTGTTTGGATTCTGTTATCACCACTCTAACAGCTCCTTCCTACCTGCCACTTCCAGCTGTGGCTAGGGGAAAAGCAGATGAGAAGAAGGCAGTAGCATAGAAAGGGTAACCAGTGGCTGGGTAATGGGCACTCTCCCTGTATGCTGCAGTGTTTGGACAGAATTTGCAGGCTTGCGTCCTTGCAGTACGCTATAGATGAAGACCAAGGCACACATGCCCCCTTCCCCTACTTGTTCTGTTCTATACCCCTAGGTATTGAGGAAGGAAAATGTTACATTATTGTTCCTGTCTTCCGCTGGCGCTAGTTTTCTCTAGGATTATCAGGTGTTTAGTGCTGACTCCCTTCTTGACTGTCCCTAAAGATCCCTTTTCCAGCCCCTGAAAAGCTACCAAATAGTTTCCTTGACTCAGGTAAATGTATCTTTCCACCATTTGCTTATATCTTCTCCCTCAGCTCAGAAGTGGGCAGTCCTCTGTGGTACAGTCACCCTGCCTCTCCAGCATATCCTGTTGAGCAGGATCAAAGACGATCTCCTGGTCTAACTCTATCACATGGCCCTTGTATTAGTTCATTTTCACACTGCTGATAAAGACCTACCCAAGACTGGGAAGAAAAAAAGGTTTAATTGAACTTACAGTTCCACATGGCTGGGGAGGCCTCAGAATTATGGCAGAAGGTGAAAGGTACTTCTTACATGGCGGTGGCAAGAGAAAGTGAGCAAGAAGCAAAAGAGGAAACCTTTGATAAACCCATCAGATCTCATGAGACTTATTCACTATCACAAGAACAGTATAGGAAAGACCTTTTCCCATGATTCCATTACCTAATCTTGGGTCCCTCCTACAACACAGGGGAATTCTGGGAGATACAATTCAAGTTGAGATTTGGGTGGGGACACAATGAAACTATATCATTCCACCCCTGACCCCTCCAAATCTCATGTCCTCACATTTCAAAACCTTAACTCATTTCAGCATTAACCCAAAAGTCCACAGTCCAAAATCTCGTCTGAGACAAGGCAAGTCCCTTCTGCCTAGCCTGTAAAATCAAAAGCAAGCTAGTTCCTTCCTAAATACAAATGTGGTATAGGAATTGGGTAAATACAGCCATTCCAAATGGGGTTACAGGACCTATGCAAGTCCAAAATCCAGTGGGGTATTCAAATTTTAAGCTCCAAAATGATCTCCTTTGACTTCATATCTCACATCTAGGTCACACTGATGCAAGACCAAGGTTCTATAGTCTTGGGCAGTTTTGCCCCTGTGGGACCACAGGCACACGCCACCACTCCCAGCTAATTTTTTTGTACTTTTAGTAGAGACGGGGTTTCACCATGTTGGCCAGGATGGTCTTGATCTCTTGACCTTGTGATCCACCTGCCTCAGCCTCCCAAAGTACTGGGATTACAGGCTTGAGCCATGGCGCCTGGCCCTGAGAATTACATTTTAGGAGATGTTAAGCATCGAGGATACAAAAGTAAGAAAGAAACTTAACAACAAGCAATCCCCAAAATGATTTTGTTCTGTGATAAAAATCTGTTCTAATGAAAGTGTTTTCCTTATAGGAAGAATTTAAAAGGGCTTCTCTCTTACTTTTTGTTGTTGTTAACTAAAAGAGTCCATTTAAATGATAAAAGAGTGGTGAATGTCAGTTTGCTATGTATTATCTGTTGTTTAGTAGCATTAGGAAAGGGTAGGAATTTATAAAAGCTGTCCATACAAGGGAAACTTCGCTACTTAGCTCTAAAGTTTAAAAAAATTGTTCTTATATTTTTTATTTTTCTTCTAGATTGCATTATCTCATTATCTCAGCTTATATTAGAGTTACTAGGATTATATTAAATAAACCGTGATGCTTAGAATAATTTATATTTCTTTCTTTACTAGAGAAGAAAACATTTTGGGATTGAGTCATTTTAACAAACTTAGAGAAAGGGCTGAAAGGTAAAACCATGAGAGCAAAAATACACCTCTAGACTTCCGGAAACACCAGCAAAAACAAATTCATATATTCCCTTACCAATCCTTTCGTTACTCTGCTTCCTGGAGTTGTTAATTCTTTCAAATTTTTAGGTCTTGAAAGAATATTTTTTTAATTCTACTGAGGTTCAAATTGCTAGGTACATGTGAAAAAGTCCAAGAAACCACATTTACTACCATGCGTAAGAAAGAAATTATGGAACTCTGAAATAGTTGTTTGGGGCAGAGCTGGCAGTAAGAACCATTACTGAATGTACAAGAATAATTCGCCTTTAGAAGGCAGTTGGGTTGGGAGTGGGCACATTATTGGATATTCCTACCTGTGGATTCTTTTTGCCCAAGCACTGCTCTGACAAAAGCTTTGAATGCTCCTGAAGAGACCCCAGATATATGTGTATATCTGGAAAAGTGTAAAGTAACTCATAGGAATATAATTTTGCCAATTGTTGGAGGGAATGAAAGTGCAGAAGGAAGGTGAATGTGACCTGCTATCCATGGGAATCTGGCAAAGTGTATTTAAAACTATTTCTATTCAAAACGATATCTGATGAAACTATCCAGTCCTGGTAGCTGCAAATGACAAGCACAATTAGAATTTGAGAAACAAATGCTGCCTGTGCTGGACACACAATGATGGGAGCCATGCTATTTGATGTGAGCATCAGGTTGCTTAACCTGCATGATTTTGGAGACACACTATGGAACACACACAGGGTATGCACTTGTAATAAGTCCATGGTCATCTAATTAAATGAACTGGATTCACAAATAAGCTTGAAAGACATAGTAACTACTTCTTGGTGGTGTTGCCTTCTAAAGACTGCTGTGTGTATTTAATTGCAATTTCCCAACAGTTATCAAATCTATAAAATGTAAATGACATGTTTTTAAATTTTGTTGCAACCTTAAAATCATTAACAGTAATCTCAGAAATGCTAACTTCTTAAATCAGTACTGCTGAGAATATCCTCATCAGAGTTGTTGGGAAGTAGCCGTTTGCTTCACTGTTTTTTGTTTGTTTGTTTGTTTTGTTTTTCAGCATCTACAATAATGCCTGGCACTCAGTACTCAATAAACAATTTGTTCCATGAAATGCCCAAGAGTTAGCATGCGTCCCAGTAGATTATTACACACATAAAGCAACTTTCCCATAATCGTCCTAAAGTTCTTCGGGACTTAAAAATGACTTTGGCATAATTCCATCTTCTTGAAGTATCCCAATCCTTGGAAACCACACTGTGATCTAAACCTAGCAGAACATATTTGAACTTTGGAATTAAAAAAAATATAGCATTTGAATTCCAACAGCAACTTACCAATTTGCAATCCTGAGCAAGTTTGATGACCTTCATATTTAAAATGAAGATTATAAGACCTCCTGTATAAATGGGAGGATTAAGTAATATAATATTAATAGAACATTTGAACGGTTCTAAGCACATAGTACACCACCAGCCACCGATGCCACCACCACTGCTACATTTTCTGCCCCTGTTCTGCCTCACCAGCACCACTCAATGCCTTCTGGGCCTAGGCATCTCCTCCAGCTGAGACAATGTATCCCACCATTGAGCATACACAAAACTTGCCTGTGTCTACCCTCTAAACATTATTAATGCACTTTTGACTTAAAAACATATACCATGGAATCCTATGCAGCCATAGAAAGGGATGAGTTCATGTCTTTGCAGGGACATGGATGAAACTGGAAACCATCATTCTCAGCAAACTAACACAAGAACAGAAAACCAAACACCACAGGTTCTCACTCATAAGTGGAAGTTGAACAATGAGAACACGTGGACACAGGGAGAAGGACATCACACACCAAGGCCTGTTGGGGGGTGGGTTGCAGGGGGAGGGGCAGCATAGCAAAAATATCTAATGTAGATAACAGGTTGGTGGGTGCAGCAAACCACTATGGCACGTGTACACCCATGTAACAAACCTGCATGTTCTGCATATGTATCTCAGAACTTAAAGTATAATAATAAAAAGTAAAATAGTAATAATAATAAAACATACTTTAAATAGTTGGATATAACCTACAAGTATCTTATTTTTCTATTACAATCTGTTTGGAAGGGATGAGGGTAAATAGGTTCATGTATATTGATGCAGAATTACTCAAAAACTAATATTGTATTATATCAGCTTGTCTTTTGCTTACCAAAAAACCCCATGAAATGTTTTCTCAACCTTTGTAATTAGGCATAATACTAAAAAAAATAGACCACAATCTATTCTATTTTTTCAATCAGTCATATTAATAATATACGTAATACTGAAGAAGCAAATTATAGAGAAAATAATTCATATAAGAAAATAAAAATGAGCTTCTTTTTTCCTTAACCAAAGCAAATGGAAGAGCTACTGGACATTTCAATTCAGAATAATCAAGCAACGATGACTTGAGAGTAGTTTTGCTTTTATTGCTTTAACAGGTTGTCCTGACAGGCTTGAATTCACCTGATAATTAAACAACTCATCACATCGTTTTGGCTATACAGACATGGCCACAAAAGCACCCAGGATAAATATGAAGAGCTTTTAGGACACAATAAAGAAAATAAAATCTCTAAGAAATTGGCATGAGGAATATAAAGTTCTTTCATCTGACAGAATAATAGGAAGGCTGTTTTATTTTCAATAATTCATAAGCGTAAATGTACTAGCAGTTTCTTACACAGACTATCTTTCTGAAAAACACAATTTTATAATTATCATACTCACCCTTTGCATCTCATTTATACTTAACACCATAAATAAGTACCCTTCTCAATACTGTTGGCCACTAACATGTCTGTGATCTAAGCAAAATTACAGTTCACTCCAAGAACAGGATGGCTGTGCTCTAAGTCTTTTGGCAAAGGCCAGGATTTTAATGACCTTAAACAAGCAGGGCGGGCAGTCACATTGCCTGAGAACTCCAGAGCTTTTGCACAGTTTATTCTTGTCGAAGCAAGCTAAGGCAAAAGCTTTGGCAGCAATCTGAACATAGGGCAAAGGGTTTCAAGTGGTTATTTTTCTGGATGTAACTCTTTATGGCTGGATTAAAAAGGAGGGTGTTTATAGAAAGATTTCCTGGGATACTGTCAGATCTTTCCCTGGATGGGTACAAAGGAAGGAATACTCAGCTGGCATTTTTTCCCTTAATTTGTACCTGTGTCCTTACAAGAACACAAAGAGAAAGTGGGTGCATGTTTGAGGCAGAGTATAACCTCCCCCAGAAAGTTCTGCATTCAGAACTTAGAAGGGAGATCAGGGAGGCAACCAGTGTCTACCCTTGTGTTTTTCTGTTTTGTTTTGTTTTGTTTTGTTTTGTTTTGTTTTGTTTTGTTTTGTTTTGTTTTGTTTTGTTTTGTTTTGTTTTTGAGACTGGACGCAATCTCAGTTCACTGCAACCTCCGCTTCTTGAGTTCAAGAGATTTTCCTGCCTCAGCCTTCAGAGTAGCTGGGGCTACAGGCACGCACCACCATGCCCAGCTAATTTTTGTATCTTTTTTTAGTAGAGACAGGATTTCTCCATGTTGGCCAGGATGGTCTTGATCTCCTGACCTCATGATCTGACCACCTTGGCCCCCCAAAATGCTGGGATTACAGGCAGGAGCCATTGCGTCCAGCCTCAGTGTCTACGCTTATCCCCGAATTGAGAGAAGCTACATGTTCAGAAGGGAATAATTAATTTAATTGTTCTTGGTTTTCAAACTGCAGGTAAAAGAAGTGAAAGTAAGATAGAACCTAAGTGATCAAACATTGCTAAGCTAAAGGCATTAAAGGAGCTGTCAGTGACATCTGAAACCGTGATGGGACTGTAACAAGAAAAACCCACATAAGTACCACCTTGGCTCAAGTGATTCCCATTCAAAGTGTTACTGGAAAAAGGGAATACTAGTGTGTAACAATGTCATCGCACTTGCAGCCTAGTTCAACGGATACAAATGTCCACATCAGTTCTTTTATTGCTTACTGGGGACCTTAATAAAAAATGCATGTTTATTGAAAGTTGTGAAGATAATGAAATAACAATGCCATGACACAACCTAGAGTTTGTCAAAAATACTAAAATTTCCAATAGGAACATAATTTGAAATCAGTTTTTCAACAGAGGAAAAAATAAAACGTGAAAGAAAATGTGCAAAAATATTTTTAGCAGGAATTTCTTATATATCATGAACTAAACATTGAGAATAAAGCAATTTACAGAAATGAAACACAATTCCTATCTTCCCAGAGCCCTAGAATACATTAATAGGTTAGGTGTCTTCAAATTCTGCAAAGATAGATAATAACTCTACGTGACGAGTTGTGTGACCCTCATAATTTGAGCTATTATCTTCCCATTCAAGGTAGACTTTCTGTACCCAAGGAACTTTCTGGATTATTGGGATATGTATGCCCAAATAATGAAAGGAAAGGTAGCCTTTTACAAAGACCACATAAGGCATATAAAATGACAGATGAACATAAAAGTTGGAAAGTGTCTCTGAATGGAGGCTCAAAAAGATTTTCATAAAGCAGATTCAACTTTAACTGAATCTTAAAATATGAATGGAATTCTGCAGAAGAATTGAAAATATAAACATGGGCTGAAAGGCAGGAGAAAGAAAGAGTGTTAACACTGACCAAGGTCACCCATGACAGATCAAGCCCTCAAGAGAATAGGCAATGTTCAGATGCCAATCTCAAGGCTACTCAAACCTATTTACCCATATAAATACTTTTTCTTCTTTAAATACTCTCTTCCTTTGTTTTCTAAGAAATCGGTCTCCTTGTTTTCCTTTTGCTACTGGTATCTCATTCCCAAGCCACATTATAGGCTTTCTTTTTTGTTTGTTTGGTTTTTTTGTTTTTAGTTTTTCATTTTTTCTCATGACCTAATGTTCATGTTCTCCAGGACTCCGTCCTCAGCCTTTTCAACCTTCTCACTCTACATACTCCCCCAAAACAATCACATCTATTTCCATGGCTTTCAATTTCATCCATATCCTGATGGTGCCCAGATTAATAACTTCAAGCCATATTTCTCCACTTAATTCTGAACATACATCCCTCACTCCCACTCTACCTCTTTACTTAGGTATTCCAAGAGACCCTCAAGCATACATCCGAATGTGAAGTTATCTTCTTCCCCTCAGAGACAGTGCTTCTCAGTGCCCCCCATCTTAATAAATAATACTGAGCCGGGTGCGGTGGCTCACATCTGTAATCTCAGCATTTTGGGAGAGCGAGGTGGGTGAATCACATGAGGTAGGGACCAGCCTGATCAACATGGAGAAACCTCATCTCTAATAAAAACATAAAATTAGCCAGGCATGGGGTGCATGCCTGTAATCCGAGCTACTCAGGAAGCTGAGGCAAGAGATTTGCTTGAACCCAGGAGGCGGAGGTTGCAGTGAGCCGAGATCGAGCCATTGCACTCCAGCCTGGGCAACAAGAGTGAAACTCCGTCTCAAAAATAATTATAATAATACCTGCCCAAACCTGAAATCTTGGTGTCATCTCTGACTTTTTTGTCTCCTATATTCACACTACTCCCCAAAATCCTCATATGTGAAATTATCTACTTCTCTCAATTTCTGTTGCCACCACTGTCATGCAAAACATCAGCATATTTGCAATTGCAAGAGCTGATCTCTCACCTCTAGTTTCATCCCCTTCAAGTCATCCTCCATCCCGCAGCCTGTATGATAATATCAAAATGTAAAGTTGTTTATGTAAGCTCCCTGCTTAAAACTCTTCATTGGTTTTCATTACCCTCAGCATGTTTATGTTTGTTACACAGAGTACAAAGCATTCTGCAACTGGCCCCTTCCAGCTCTCATTTCTCACCAGTCTCCCTCTCATACTTTTAGGTCAAATAATACTGACTTTCTCACAATCATTTGAAGATTTGAGGGCTCCACACTTTCTCAGTACCCTAGGATACCTCACTTTGTATGTGCTGTTCTCTCTTTATCCCTCCCCAACTCCCATTACCCAACCTCTGAAAAACTCCCTTTATTTTTTCAGGAGCTCAAACATCATTTCTTCAGGAATGTGTACACTGATTCCCACTGTAAGTAAGCTCCCTGTAACTTTTTGTTCTTTTCTAATACTCCTCACGATTTATTGCATTTACTTGTAAGTATCTATCAGTGCCAGGAGAATATGAGCTCCTTTAAACCAGGTTCCATATCTGCTGAGTTCAAAACTACATCCCTAGAGTCAAACACGTATTCTAGCACATAGCAGGTATTCCATGCATTTATTTTTCAATTAATAAAAGGTAAATATTCCACTTAGCTGGTAAAGTAGAGCAGTGAAGGGAAATACAGTAAGCAATATCCTAGAAAGATAAGTTGGAGCCAAATCATAAAGGATTGTTCATTCCATACCCAAAAATGTAGACCTTATCTGCAAACACGAGGCCCCACTTACAAAGCAGCTACATTCTAAGGAGGGAGGAAGGTAGAGCAGATTTGAAGCAGCTTGCTAGAAGAATCTCAAAAAGCTTATGTATGTTTTTCAGAGTGATATTCATGAAAGTTCTTCAAAGTGTGTTATTTATAGTTTCTCTAAAAACTCCAAGTTATAAAGTTAAAACATGGCTTAAGGACAAAAATTTCCTGTTAAAATTGACTGTTTTTTTCTGAAAATAAAATTAATTTGTGAGCAAGCAATATAGCAACTTTGACCAGGACCGTGTGTGTGTGTGTGTGTGTGTGTGCGTGTGTGTGTGTATGATTTAATTTTCATCTCCCATCTCTCACAAAATTCCTGAATGTGTTTCTATGTGTATCCTGGAAGAACTACACTAATTAAGGCAACTCCCTTTTCAGTCCTATCTCTAACCTCTTTAGTGTGCACCCTAAGTCCCAGCCACCTGGGTCTACGGAGCCCATTGACTCTGACATGTAGTCCTTCCATCTGGAAAATCTTCCATGCCTGCTCAAATCTTCACATCTTCCGAGGCCCAGTTTACTAAGTTTCCCCTTCTATGAAACCTTTCTGAATTTCTCTGACTTTCCACAAAATGAATCCATTCTTCCTTTCTATTCTCAATGAAATACGTGTATGACTATGTTCAGATTGCCTTATATTTGATGATGTGTCTCATGACCCCATTATATTAGGAGTTCTTTATTAAAGAGAATCCCAAAGAGCCTTGCTATCCAAAGTGTGGTCTCTCTACCAACATAGCTGTGAGCCTATTATAAATGTAGGCCTTCAGGTTCCAACCCAGACCTCGGAATCTGCATCATAATATATCTCCAGTTTATTTTTATCACAATGAAGTCTGAAAAGTGGTGCCATTGAGTATCTAGTATGCTTAAGACATAAAAGATATTTTGTATTGTCTTACTTGACGGCTGGAAAGGGCATGAAAAATCAAGGAGAAGCGTTTAATGTGCTGCTATCAGTGTGCTAATGTGGTCTGGGAATTTATCTCAGAGTACAGGATTGGTAACATGGACAACATACTAAATTTATAGACCACAAAACACCACTATGAGCTATAGAATGGTGAAAGACGTTGATGCAAACCTGGAGTTTTGGGCAGAAAATATCATAAAGTATTCTGAAATTTGAAGATCTTTTTAAAAATCACTATAACTTGACATATCTTGGATTCATGATTCAAGCTATTCCACTGCATTCAAATATTTGTTTTCATTCCTGCATATTTTTCTCCCTCTCCTTCCTGTGTAAATTTATATATAGAACTCAGTTAAGTCGGACTGTTAGCTGATAAAACCTTTTTCTGAGAAAAATGTGAAAGCATCCTAAATTCAAGGATGAGAATTTGCAGAATTGGTGGATTATTGGAGCACCACACAGTGAGAAACACATGAAAGGTCATAACCCCAGCAAGACTTGGAATAAGGTAAGGCTTACAGAAAGGTAAGAAAAGAACAGGTCAACTTCTGAGCCTTCTAGATTCTCCTCCTAGAAGAAACCAAATAAAATTACTCCAATTATTTTCAGACACTGAGGCCAAGCGTGTCTTACTAAGTTCCAAAATGGTGTCTCACCCCTCATGAAAACAAAAAGGCTCTGAAATAGAGGCAACTGAGGACATCTTGGAGGACAAGACATGAGCCAGGAAGGGGGCCTGACACAGAAACAGAGATAAGGAAAGAAATGATGAGTTTGTTTGCTCTTTCTGTGAAAGTTTTAATTCCCACATTTCCATTACTTAATATGTCATTATTTTACTTTTCAGCAATTGGCAAACCAAAAGCATTCCATCATTTATTTTAAAATTTGTAGTCAACACACAATACATCAGATTTTATATTCCCTCAAATAAAAATTCTCAAAAGTATCAAGTCTAAAGCTTTGATATAAATTTCCCTTGGGAAGTTAATCCTAAAGTCCTTAGACATCAACATATGCTCCTGAACAAAGGTTGGATTTCAGAGGTCATGATGACATAGATTGATAAAGTCCTGCTGCGTCATCCAGACACAAATTACATGTTGACATTGATAGGCAACACTTTTCATTGCCTATTAAGTAAAGGTCAAACTCTTCAGTCTGACATTAAAGATGACCCCAGTTTGAATTTCTAACTTTATTTTTCTCCACTCTAGCCAACTAGAATAAATTGTGTTCTATGTGTGTCCTTTAATTTATTGTCTTCATGATTTTGTTTACAGCTCCTTTCACTTGTAATTCTCTTTCTTTCTATATCTATGGATCCCAAAACTACCCAGTAATTAAGGACCAATACAAATGACATCTCCACTGGGCCTCCAAATACCTGAAGAGCTAAAAATGTACTCTTTCAAATAACTGCTAGACACTCAATAAACTTCGTCTCATGTTATATTTATTTATGTATATGTTTAATGCAACTCACTAGATGTAAAGCTTCCTGATAGTAAAAAAAAAAAAAAAAATCTGTTTATGTGCTTTGTGTACCTAATACAGTGATTTGTAATTTGCACATAGTAGGTACCCATAAATATTTCATAATTCTACAGTTATGGAATTATTATAAGTATTCAGTCAAATGAGACCATAATGTCCTTTTGGTATGCTGTTCTCCCTTTTCCTCACATTTTCATTCACCCTCAACTCCCCAAATTTCTCCAAAATCCCAATAAGTCATTTTCACTGTAACTTATCTGCTTCTTCATGGAATTATTAGATAAAAACTAGGCTAATGCATATACATTGTCCTACTTTTGAATAAAAATAGGCCATATTCCTAGCACAATGTCCATATCTGACATTCAATAAATATTTGAAGAGTGGATCAATGAATCAATCAGTCGTCCTGACAAAATCTCAGTAAGTCTAGCATGACTAGCATAAAACTATGAACCCCTCAAATTTTGTTGTCCATTTCTGTCTTGCAATACCTGTGAAACAGTGGTACATGTTTTCTGATTGTATATTGTGGTCATATAAAGTGAATAAAAGCAGGGCATTAACAGATTACATGATGTTGCTTCCTTAAAGATAAGGTCTGTACCCACTCGTGGTAACAAAAGTGTAAGTTTGACTATATTAAGCCATACAAGTCCCCAAGGGGACTCATCCCAAGATTAAGCACTGAGTAAATGATTACAATAATTGCTGCTGCTACTTAAAACTCAAATAAAAATTTTAAGGTGAAAATGTATTAAGAATGTATTGAGAAATTATTTTGCATGGGGAGGAAGGCAGCAAACCACATTGCCATGTATGTTCCTATGCAACAATCTTGCATGTTCTTCACATGTACCCCAAAACCTAAAACGCAATAAAATATATAAAAAAAAGAAATTATTTTGCATGAGTTCTAAATTATGACAGCTTATAAGTAAAGATACAGTTGACAGGTTATAAACTGTCAAGTACTACATGATGTCAGCAACAAGTTTTTCCTGCCTTTGGCCCAACTATTTGTGCATAGGTTGTGCTATGTAAACTTCTGCTTTGTTTTCTCCACCTCAATTAATAGCTTGCTAATAACACTGGTAATCTGGTCTTTCTAATCCTGGGAATTGGCAAGTCTTTTCAAACTCTTTCTTTACCACAAACTGAAATCCCTTTCCTGAATGCCTGTTCTAAGTATTGCTAGTTCCTGAATTCTCCAATAGCATGCCCTCCCTACCTTTGAAGAAGCCTAAATCTGAAGAGTAAGCATACTTTCTACAAGTGTTAGAATACATAGCAAAATGGGAATAAAGCTTTTCCACCTAACTGAAATAATGTCTTCCTCTTCCATTAGACCTCCAGATATTTGAGGAAAGAAACTATTAATTTGACTTTCATTCTCCCTCTTAAAAGAGGCTCAGTACATCTAATGTGCCCAGTGATTGTTGAATAATTTAATGAAAGACTGCATTAACCAATTTAGAAATGTACAAATCATTCATAAGTTTACAGAGCATTATGTGTCCATTATGTTTCTTCATCCTTCTAGTAGTCAAAGGCTCATAGTTACATCTCTATGTAGTGTCTTTACAATCAGTCAATTGCATACCAATACATCTATCAGGATGATCAACAATATAAGCCTAGAACTTAGTTACTATCTTTAGTATACTCAGCATCAACCCTGAGTGCAGCCCCAATGAACAGTGCACATGCAAACCAACACCTAAACAGATGCAACAGAACTAGTAATACACTTAGACCAGGAAACCCCATTTCAAATACAACTCGTGCAAGTGACATGACAAGGCTATAAATCAATCTCTGCTGTCATTTACCAATGTAAGATGGCATTCTGAGGAGGAGTCTTGTGATTAAGGAATGGGAATAAGCCAGAACAACAGCAACAACAAAAATAGTTCGTGAGTACCTGGTACCAGAGTGCAGACTTTTTCTTATTTGTGCCTGACAAGTCATAATGTCTAAGAACTATCACCAGGGGTGTCACACTGGAGAGTAACACACACTAGAAGAACCTAATGAGGAATTCAGAGTGGGATGTGTGCTGGAAAGGGCTCACACCTATAATCCCGGCACTTTGGGAGGCTAAGGTGGGAGGATTGCTGGAGCCCAAGAGATCAAGACCATCCTGAGTAATATGGAGAGATCTTGTTTCTACAGAAATTAATTAATTAATTAATTAATTTTAAATTGTTAAAAAGTATTAGGTAGGAGTGGTGGCACCTACCTGTGGTCCCTGCTACTCAGAAAACAGAGGTGGAAAGATTGCTTGAGCTTGGGAGGTTGAGGCTGCAGTGAGCCATGATCACGCCACTGTACTACAGCCTGGGCAACGAAGGGAGACCCTGTCCGAAAACAAACAAACAAAAAAGAGTGAGACGTGTCATATAGTCATGGGAAAGGAATTATCAAAGTTGAGTCCTGAAGGTTGGACCGGACAGGTGAGAAGTGGTGAGATGAGGGCCAGAAAACAGAGACAGACCCTGGGAGTCACTGGCTGTGTCATAAAACAGAGACTACCACACAAACAATGAGGCAGGGGTCCGATCATCAAGAACTGATGATGCCAAGATAAGAAGTCTGACTTCAGAGAAAGCCATGTGGAGTATTTCTCCCAGTTCCCACCGTAATTATCTCACCCAGGGAAATGAGGAAAGGCTAGCACTGACAACCTAAACATTCAGAATTACATACAGAATATTGGTGAAGGCTAACACTAAAGTCATACCAAATATATTTACATTAGATGTTGTATGTGTTTTACTTTAAATTGTGCGGCAAATTATAATTTTTAAGCCTGAAGTTGAAAATGCTTTTATTTCCAGAATTAATATAACATTTTTCTCCCTAAGTAAGTTTTTTATCCCAAGGTAACATAACAGCACCTCAGAGAAGCTTTGGAAAATCAACGGGCTAATGGGAGGTAAGTGTAGCACTCAGGGAGAGACATGGGCCAAGCAGACTGTCCCCTGAAAAACAGGAACTGCAGGGGCACTGTAGGAGAATAAGCCTCAATCACAAGCACAGTCTCTGGTGGCCATAGTAATGCATCCTGCTGGTGGCACCCTGAGACCAAACTTGCTCCTCTGAATCTTCCAGGCTGGAGTCTTGACAAAACCTGTGCAGTCACACCATGGTCCAGGAGAAGCCACTATCGATATGTCCTCCAATAGTCACAGTCTGCTCAAGAAGAGGGATGCCCAGATCATATGGATCGCCTGCAATGGAGCAGTAAGTGGGAAGATGGCCTCATAAAGGTGTTGTGATGCCTAAACTAGAGGACTGTCATCCTCTTCAGCTTCTCTTGCTGAATATGCATGATATACTCCTAAGTGAAATAAGGAGGGTGCTATGGTCTGAATGTTCGTGTCCCTTCAAATTTGTATGTTGAAACTGAACCTGCAATGCAATAGTTTTAAGAGGTGGGACCTTGGGGAAATTATTAAATCACGAGGGCCTCATGAATGAGATTTATGCCCATATAAAAGAAGGTGAAGGGAGTATGTTTGTTCCTTTCACCGTGTGAGGACACAGCATCTGCCCCTTCTGCCATGTGAAGACGCAGTAAGTAGGCGCCATCTCTGAAGCACAGCAAGTCCTCACCAGATGCTGAATCTGCTGGTGCCTTGACCTTGGACTCCCCATCCTCCAAAAATATGGGAAATAAATTTCTGTCATTGATAGATTACTCAGTCTATAGCATTTTGTTATAGCAGCCCAAACTAAGAAAGAGGATTTTTGAGAAGTTATAACTACTGGTTCAAATTCTTTCTACCAATTCACAGAAACCATCACACCAACAGCTATTGAAGTATCTTAAACAGGTAAATACATCATTAGGTAATTACATTAAATCTCTATGTCACAAAAGGTAGAAGAATTTTAAACTTGAAAAGTCAAAAGAAGTAGTAGAAATATGCCTCTCAATTTTAAGTCAAAAGAATAAAAAAACAAAGTAACTCTTAAAGCTTTCAAAAAAAAAACATGGAGCTAATTAACTATTCAAATACATCAAACACTGTTTTCCATTTATTCTTCTACCAGAAACCATTGTTGCTATAACTAGCAATAATCACTTAAGATTTGTTGTTGGAAGAAAAGAGGAAGATGTATATTCAATTTCCCTCCTACTCCACAGATAACCAAATGAGGAGGCCGGCTGTCACGGGGACTACCTAGCCCACAAGGCCAAAAGGCCTGTGTTTATTGTTAGAGTGCCCCGAATGAGGCGGGCATAGACTCTGAGCAGTGTACCTTACATGATCATTGCTCTATCCTCAAACTACCCTAATATGAAAAGTTTCATTTTTATCACCAACTGTAACGCGGAGAAATCCTATCATCCCTAAAATCCTGGATATGTGGGAAATGGAGAAGGATATTTGCCTTTAGGTACACTTAGTTACATTTAAGCATAGATGGAAGCACATGTCACTCAATAAATACATGAACTTGGGCAAATTATTGATTCTCTGAACCCTGGTTTCCTCATTTTTATAAAGAAGATAGCAAGACAGTCTGAGGATCAAATGAAGTAGGATATAGGAAACAGCTTGCATGGTAGCTGAGGTGTCAGAGGCACAAAATGGTAGTTTCTTAACACTTTCCAATCTTCTTATTGTGAATTGTTAATGTAGTGCAAAATAGAACGAATTGCTAAGGAGATGTAGGTACTATGTTATGTCATCTGTAGCTCACTGCCAGGAATGTTCAGCCAGTGTTTTGTCCTTCAGTTTCCAGAGGGCTTATTTCTGAAGCTCAGTCAAATGTTTTCTCTAGCTGTCTATCCCTAGAGAATTCCTTATCATGGAAGATTTTTAAGCTGGATTGCCCTTTTTCTTTTTTTTTTTTTTTTTTTTTTTTTTTTTTTTATAATTTTTTTTTTTTTTTTTTTTTTTTTTTTTTTTTTTTTTTTTCTCTTTCTGGAATAAAAGTCTCGCCAAGATCACCCTTCTAACCATTTCCTCTTGGCTCTTTACCTTCTCTGTGCTTGGACAGAAAAATGGACATTTGCAAATGTTAGGACACCCTTCCAAGCCCGACTTGTCTTTTGCCCCGACATCCAGAAACAGCAGCAGCCTGGGGAAGAAAAGGGAGACGTCATTTTTAGTCCATTGATTAAACATGTCAGATTTTCTCTCTTGGAAACAATAGGTAAAGAGGGGAGCATTCTTGGGAGTCTGTTTTGAGCTGAACAAAAATAACTGTTTTGATTTAGGAAAAAAAATGTTTAGCATTATTATCAGATAAAACCAGCACATTTTCACTTGTTTTTCATCCTGAACAGACCTGAACTTCCACTATGACATAAATTCCTTGTCCTAGTTTGTAAACATGCCTTAGAACAACTCTTTTCTCTGCCTGTAATGTATTTTTCTTCCTTCTTCAGTCAGAGAAGTCCTAGTACATTTATCCTTTGAACAAACGTTTATTTGGAGAAAGCCTGGCTGCATCCATGGGTGAGGAAGTCATGAGCACATCAGAAGGTGGTGATGAGTTGCAGCAGAGGAAAGTGAACTTTGCTTAAAGAGAAATAACAATTGTGAGCACAGGGCTAAGGATGTTGCCTGGGAAACAACCCTATTCAAGCTTTGTGAAAGAGGAATCACCGTTGATATCTTTATTACACATCTTCCAATCACTCTTGCGGTTGGCCAATGCTGTTTTGGTGCACCACTCAGATCCCCTGTACTGGGCCAATGCACCATCCCCAGCTTCTATGAGTGTTGGCTACAAAAGGCTTCCAGCAGCTCCCCTTCTCCAAAGACTTGCCCTCAGCTTACAGGTGTCAGCTCTCCTAAAGTTAAGTGCCTATGCCCTCAAGGAGAGCCCGGCAGCCTACGACTAACACTGTACTGGAGTGCAAAAGACTGGCCCTTTGCTGTTTCCTATTTTAATACCTTCTATTTATTCTTCCACCCTCCTAGACAACTTCCAACACTCCCTTCCCTAGGCATCACCTACTGTAGAAAACCATCCTGAAAATAATTCTCTCCAACCTAAGTGCCCCCTCTCTGCTTGTTTCAATCACTTTGAAATTTCTAATGTGAAAAATACTTCCTGGCTCTTAACATTTGAATTCAATAAATATTTGCTGAGTCAGGGAATGAAGGAATGAGTAAACTGCTATGAACATGTTCATTTAATATATTTAGCAGTTTACCATGACCTAACAGCATAAAGCCTCTGTCATCAGACAAGTTGCTTGCCAAAATCTTTAACTTGTTAAAAATGTTTATGTGATGTTTTAATGAAAGAGTATACTAAGCAGTAAATTAGTTTCATGAGGAAATCCCTGTGAAAGCAAACAACACACGGGCTGACATAGAGGAACTCAACAAGTCCACGTTCAATAAAACGGTGAACTGCGGGGAGGGGGCTTCTCCTTTAAAATGCCTTCACAATTTTTTCCAAATAAAATGCTCTCTCCCATCAGACTACTGGAAAACCTGGAGCTCCTATCTATAGCATCAAACAAGATGCCACTTTTCTTTTTCTTTTCCAGCAATTCTCTGCTTTCTGGGCCACCACAGTTGTCTATGCTGTCCTTGATTGAAACCATTTTCAGAGAAGAATCATCACCAAAGGTCAGACTTATATAATTTCACCATCTCTTGAATTATGCCTTCTAATATTTCTCTAACTGCAACTCTATTAGGCAACTTCTTTAACCCACTACTGAACTCCTAGAAAGTAAGCTTCAATTCTCATACAGTTGATATCCTTTGATCATCACTCAAAACTCAAAAACACCTTCTAAGCAGTTTGGGGCCTGAACTGTGGTGATTCAGACCAATTAGAAGTTGCCTTCAAAATGCCCCATTTTCTGGTTTGCCAATTAGGCTTTGCCCCAAGCACTGATTTTACTGAATCAGCTGAACACAGAGCTAGGCTGAAAGAGGAAACTCATCACCACCACAACCTTCCACATCTATAAGCTTCTGACAAAATATTTTTCATCTCCAACTTTCGTCTGAGCCACAGGAGCATAGTCTGATATTTTAAACTGGACCTAGATATTATCACATTCTTTTCTTTCTCTCTTTTCTCAACGTAGTTACATTTTATTGCTTTGGACCATCCAAGTCCTTAAACTAATGTTTAGTTTCTGCTTGCATACTTTTGTCCAAAGAGTTCCTGGGTTCTCCAGTTGCCTTGTTTCCTTTGGTTTTATGTTTCCTTCATCTCTGCATCTTTCTCCAATCCCCTGAGGCCGAATCATCTGTAATAGATATCTGTTCTAATTTTGAACTAGCCTTTCAAATATGAGTTACTCTCCCTTCCTCTTGCCTGTGTTAACAATGATAAAAAGCAGAACAAGACAATCAGAAGGCATCAGGGATCACTGTCCTCACCAAAGGCCCAAACACTATGGAAAAGGAGAGAGCACAATCCTTGACTCATGTTCAACTTAAGCCTGCAATCAACCCAGCCTGCCAGCCAGGTTACATGGCTACTAAGCTTGATAGATTTAAACTTAACGACTCTTCATATCCTCCACATCCTCAATTGTAATCTTGTTAACATGGAACAGGCCATTAAGAAAGCAGATATTTAATTGTTTCATTTTTAATTTTAAAAATGCTTATGTCATACTTTAATTACATTCGGACATCCCGGACGATTACCTAAACATTCAGGCACATGTAAAACAACAAACACACCATTACATGGACAACCACATGTTAAAGGGATAGCAGACACAATTATTCCAGTCATATAGAACACATTCACCCCTACCTGTCATTATCAATCAATCTCACATAAAAGTGGAATTAGGGACTTTTTTAAAAAATCTGTGACCTGAATTACTTAAGTAATAGCTTTAATTTTCCCTTAAAAAAAATCTAAACCCAAAATAGAAAGGTGTTGCCTGAGGTTTTTCCCAATAGGCATTAAGTATATTTCATTCTACTTGCATTATGTCTTCTTAGAATGCTTCTACAGTATCTAAATTATTCATATAATGATTTGCATTTGGTAAATTTTTATGAACCCATATTTTCAGATATTTAGCAACACTCGTCAGCCACTGGTCAGGTGCTTACTAAGCGTCAGTTCTCAATCTAGAATAAGTAACAAAAAGAGGCAGATTTTTTGCTCTCATGCAGCTTAGTAGGGAGCAAGAGAGATTAAACAAATCATGGCACTTATGAATGTATGATTATAAACTGTGATGTTTCCCGGAGGAAAGGCATATGATGTCTTGAAAATATAAAACAGCAGAGCCTGACTGGATTGAGGATTTTTCTAGGTGGCATATGTTTTGAGCTCTGAAAGGTGAATGTGTGTTGGAGACTGTGGGCAGGAAAGAAGGGTACAAGCCATGTTTAAGGACATGAGAGGAAAGAAGGGCACGGGTCATGTTCAAAGACATGACAGAGGTCACCGTGGCTGCACAGCCAGAGGAGAGTAGAATATTTTAAGGCTGGAGAATTAAGCAGAAACTAAAACATAAAAACTTTAAAGCCATATTAAGCATTTTTGATCTTTTTCCTAAGAAAAATAGTGAGATTTGAAAGGTTTTCAGCCAGCTGTTTTAATTTGGTCTGTATTTGCAAAGTTTTGATCCGGTCTGTGTTTGTAAAATATCAGTCTGGCTGCAGTGTAAACAGTGCATTGGGGAATGGAAGTGCATGCAGAGTTAGAATGTAGGGGTGCCTGGGTATGAAATGATGGGGACTTTCACCTTGATCTCTCAGCAAAACATGGAAATACTGAATAACTCAAAAAATACAGAAAGAGATGGTGCAGATGCTGACAAGTTCTTTTCTATTACTGTAGAGAATGGTAGTATTCATGGGATATAGAAGATGAAGCATCTTGCTGCTTAGAGCCCTGCAATTCAAACTTTTATCCTGTAACTTTTGTCCTTTATCTGACTTCGATTTCCCATTCTATATTCTGAGAATATTCTCTGTGCTCTCAAAGGAACTGGGATAACTTTGTAGGCACCTTGCCTAGGAGCCCTCCTACTTCCATCCACAGAGAAGGTACTACTAGTTATAAGAAATAACTGGCCCATTCCCTATACTTTAGCACACACACTAGTGCAAATAAATTACAAGTTTCTGCAAGGAAATGCTCCACTCAGCCCTTAGTGGCCAAGCCAGGACCTAAGGGTATAGGAAGTGAGGCAAAATCTTTTTATGACCAGCAGCCTAATTTGAAGACTCTGGGAGGTCACCCCAGGAGAAGTGGCTCTAAAGGTGGTTTCTAGTGATAACTGCTGACAGCAAAATGGGAGCAGAATCCAGCACTTGCTTCTCTGCTCTGAGTGAGCCAAGGAGGTGCTGTTCTCCCAGGGCACCCACTTCAACAGCTGCTGCCCAGTGCTGCCACTGTAGACAGGGCATCAGGGAGCTGCTGGAGAAAGTCCTGTTTCAGGTGTCCAGAGAGTGCTAGTGTGGAGGGTAGGGAAAGATGGGAACTTCTTTTGGGCTCCTGTAATTAATGTTGCAAGTGATGTTCCCAAATATTCATCTTTGCATTTTGGCTAATTTACCATTTAAAGGCATCCAAGATTGCTGCAGGGTGATTGCTCTTATAATGTATGCATAATAATTACAGATTATTGTTCAAAAATTTATCAATTTGAAATTCTTGATGTGAGAAAGGCAAATTGGAATCCAAAATCAACTTATATTATTGCAAGAGTCTTTAATATTACATTTGTCAATGAAAGGGGGAAAATTATAATAAAACATAAAATATAATTTCAATTGTCAAAGTCTAAATGGTTGTAAAAATATTCTTTAACTTTATTAACTATTTGAGTAAACAGTTTATTGATGATGGCATCTACTGGAATTTTGGACAGATAATCACTGAAATAGAAATTAGGTATAACTGTCTAAAATAGAAATTTGAAGAATT
Organism: Cebus imitator; assembly: GCF_001604975.1. NCBI lineage: Eukaryota > Metazoa > Chordata > Mammalia > Primates > Cebidae > Cebus > Cebus imitator. The sequence goes on from NW_016107337.1 coordinate 10,952,417, forward strand.
TGAAGCAAGTTCAATTTCTTCAAAATCTACATTTTGGTAAAATCTACATTTAAACTTTTACATTTTAGTTTTTATAATTATATGTCACCAAACACTACGTAAATGCCTTCAAATATTTTCCAGCTTTTACCTCAGTGTGCTCTACAAATACTATCATTTTTGTGCACTTCATAAAAGGTATTCAGGTGCTGCGGCTCACGCCTGTAATGTCAGCACTTTGAGAGGCTGAGGTGGGAGGATCACTTGAAGCCAAGAGTCCAAGACAAGCCTGGGCAACATAGCGAGACTCTGTCTCTACAAAATAAAAATTAAAAAAATTACCCAGGCATGGTGGTGATACATGCCTGTAGTTGCAGCTATTTGGGAGGCTGAGTCAGGAGAATCACTTGAGCCCAGGAATGTGAGGCTCCAGTGAGCCAAGATCACACCACGAAACTCCAACCTGGGCAACAGAGCAAGACCCTGTCTCGGGGTGGATCCAAGATGGCCATTTAGGAACAGCTCAGGATTGCAGCTCCCAGTGAAAGCGCAGAGGGTGAGTGGACGCCGTGTTTTTATTGCCCACAGACTAGGAAATTCCCGGGCAGAGGAGCTCCACGGTCGCCAGCGCGGCTGTTTCGGC
>NW_016107337.1:10958783-10962273 GCF_001604975.1 Cebus imitator
AAAAAAAAAAAAAGACCCTGTCTCAAAGAAAGGTATTCAGGTTCCATAATAGCAGATTACAAGAGCCAAAATAATAATCATCAATATCATTTTTACTCCTGGATCCATATGGTTTGTGAATACAGGTTTTCATGCTTTACTGCACTCATCTGTGCTCTGTCCAACTTTCCATGATCTTCTTCCGTACCTCCTTCACAGCTAAAGCAAAAAAAAGAGAATCATATTTCTTCCTTCCTTCATATTTCTGGTTGAATTATTTTGGAGACAGAGTGAGAAAATTACACAGAATTCCACAGGCAGGGATAATCAGAAAGAACACACTTCAGGGTATTTAAGTGCTGGGAATACATAAACAAATGCAAATAAATGCACAAGTGCCATGATGCTTGAAAATTTTAAGGGAAAATGCCATATTAATATGACTCTAAAATTTGAAATTTCAACAGGTCAATCAAATGCATTTACATGCATTTTTGTCAATGGGTAAATACTGCTTTTCAAGGCATGGCAAGTATACAAACTCTGGAAAATTACTCTCACAGAAAGTCAGGTAGGAAATCATTGCAAATCTGTATTTTAAAAACAACAACAGCAACTAGGGGAAGAGATAGTTGTGTACTGAATGATGTGAGAACCTGATTAGAAGCAAATGCTTCATTTCAGTAACAGCCTTGGGTTCCACAAAAACTCTCCAGTGTATTTACAGAAAGTCAATCTAATCACACCACACTGGTTGCCCAGAAGAAATATCAAGAACATGCTTGAAGTGAAATCAACCCCTCTTGGAACTTTAGGCAAAGTGACATAAGCCCAGAAACTTGGCTGTGGTACCAATGATGTTGAAAAGAATGATATGCTTTCAATTTGAAGAGAATCACTTGACCCTTGGGTGCTGCCCTAAAAGCTATACAACAGTTTATGGCTAATTGTTCCTGGAAAAAAATGGGAAATCAGTTGGACCAGATTTTTATGTTTTCTATTTTTGCCGAAACTAAAATATATATTAGTTCTCTTTAAAATATTATGAATTAGTCACAAGCTGGCTCTTTTTGGTCATGCCGTAAATAGCTTTTGGAAAGGTACTACATCCAGGATGCCAAATGTAATAGGGAATATAACTGCTTGGCTCCACTGCTTCTGAGACGGGAAGAAAAAGTACCTCTCTAATTTCATGATTAAAAATTTTACCTTAACTTTGTTCACCTTAGCAACCTTTAACAAGATTTATCTTTCACTGGCCTAATCAATGTTCAATATCCCTTATATACGGATCACCAAGCCGTGCAGCAATTGGGATAAAGACCTAATACAAAGAATGCTATTCTGAGATCCAGAAGAAATGAATCACAGACCCAGTTTGTTTCTTTTCACATCTTTGTAATACTGAATACACCCAAGCCTTCCCAAGCCTTTGGTTACTTGGCATGTTCAGAGTATGGTGACCACAGTTCTAGAGAGAAAAAACAAGTTTTATGTTAGTTGAAAGATATGCCATTTAAAAGGTCCTAGAAGACCTTTTTAATATGATTTTGTATTTCTTTTAGAATAAATTTTAAAATTAAAAAACACATTTTAACATGATCTTTAAGTCCTGAATAGTTGACCTTCCTGCCTATTTGTTCAGTCTCATTTTGTACTTTTCTCCCTGACACTGTGTAAGCTTCAGTGACATGAGCGCATCTGAAAATGTGGAAGCAACTTTAGAACTGGGTAACAGGCAGAGGTGTGAACAGTTTGGAGGGCTCAAAGGAAGACAGGAAAATGTGGGAAAGTTTGGAACTTCCTAAAGACTTGGAGGGCTCAGAAGACAGGAGGATGTGGTAAGGTTTTGGAGCTTCCTAGAGATTTGTTGAACGGCTTTGACCAAAATGCTGATAGTGATGTGGACAATGAAGTCCAGGCTGAGGTGGTCACAGATGGAGATGAGGAACTTGTTGGCAATTGGAGTAAAGGTCACTCTTGCTATGCAAAGATGGGGACGAGGCACAGTGGACTCAACTTCTGCCTGCAATAATCTTTGATTCTATGAAAGGAGCTCACATGTGAAGATGAGCTACTCTCATAATGACGTTATAGCTACAGTTGTAAAAGTAGGTGTAATTAGTAGGATGATGACAGCTGAAGTTCAGAAAGTATTTGAGTTTGGAGAGAAAAGCAGAGGATGGCGGATTGAGCCCATGTGTCATTAACTGGCCCCATAGGGAGGTACAACCCACACTGCTGGCTTCCCTACCTCTGTTCTCTGACCTATTCACTTTGCTGGTGCTATCAATGAAGTAGGCTAGAAAGCAGCTGCTCTAAGGAGGAAGTGTGGGAGAGACAGCAACTGGCTGCAGAAAATAAGAGACTAGGAAGACTGGTAATTCACCTACAGCAAAGTCAAATTAAAATTGGTTCTTCCGTTGATGCTTTGAGCTATAGAGGAATTTTGAAAGTTCTTAAGAGGAACTTAAAAAGTAGATTCAGGGATATTTTGTCTCATGGCAGAAACTTATATTCAGTCTAGATTGTCTTTTCAGTATTATCCCTAGTGGTAACAGTGTCAAAAATATTCATCCACCCTATGTCAGAGCTAACAGTTGGTCTGAAGAATTCCTATTGTTAAAATATACTAGATTAAAAGAATAGCATATATGTTTGTATATGTTTTAAATTGAGAAGAAAGGAAAGGAAAGAGAAGACAAGAAATAGGAAACAGAATAGAAAAAAGGAAAAGAAATACAAATAAAGGAAAATATAGGAGGAAACCAATGTAAAGAAAAACTACCCAAGGATTGGAAGACAACTTGCCTTTGAGGAGTTCAAGTTATAAAAGAATTTAATAAGCATATGAATTCAAGAAAAACTAGAATCCAAATATGTGATTTTTTTAAAAAATGAGACAGTAAATTGAGAATTTAAAAGCACCATTATAGACCAAATAGATCAATTATAAAAGCAAGGGTTAGGATAGCCACCGTCAAAAATCAAATTACTGACTTAGAGAACAGGTAGAAGATAATGATTCTGAATGCAGAGAAAAAAGACAAAAAGATCACAGTAAATAGAGAAAATATTTTAATAGATATTTCAACAGACACTAAAGGCCAACAAAGATTATCTGACTATATAATTAGTGTTTTTTAAATACTGAACCCAGTAGGTGGATCAGAGAAAGGATTCAACAATATTCAATTCTTAGAAGTTACTGTTGCCACTGTTTCGAAGTTAAAGGAGAAGAAACAGTAGACATAATTTAAAATGTTAGATAACAGAGTAAAATCACAACATTTAAATCATCTGAACAACTATTTGAATCCTCTATGTTACTTTGAGGAATATCTGAAATCATTTACTAGGATTTCCCAAACTACAGGAAGAAGTCCCTGATAAAGATTCAGAAAACTAATTATCTACAACTGCTGTCTCCTTCGATTAAATTTATGTAAATCTCTAAAATCCTAATTCATGGCCAGTAGCTTCTGACTAAACCTGATTGTCATATTAAAAA
>NW_016107337.1:10962283-10969087 GCF_001604975.1 Cebus imitator
AAAAAAAAAAAAAAAAAAAAAAACACAACACCTCAAAACCAGATCAACAAATCCTGATAATGGCTTAAAAATTGAACCCCTGCAGGCCAGGTACAGTGGCTCACGCCTGTAATCCCAGCAATTTGGGAGGCAAAGACAGGTGGATCACTTGAAGTCCGGAGTTTAAGACCAGCCTGTCCAACATGGCGAAACCCCATCTCTACTAAAAAATACAAATTTAGCTGGGGTAGTGGCAGGCACCTGTAGTCCCAGCTACTCCGGAGGCTGAGGCAGGGAGAACTGCTTGAACTCGGGAGGTGGAAGTTGCAGTGAGCCAAGATCACTGTCTGATTCAAACAGCTGTTTGCGGTTATCAGGTATGTCTTCCCACGCAGTGCAGCTGCACTCAAAGACCCTTTCCACCTTCCACCCCAGTTCTGGATCCTTTTCTTGGCTCTCCACTTGCTCCAAAGCTCCCACCTTTGACTCTGGATCATGGGATCTCTCAGGAATTGCAGAAAAACATTTTTGTTTAATAGATACATGTTAGATTCTTTTCCTGCTTCTTTTACCAACTCACATGAAGAAAAAAATAACTAATATGTATTAAAAGCAATATAGTTTTACAGCATAAAATGATTTTTAAGAGTTAAGTAAAACAAATAGTTCAGTTATTTAGACAAACGGCCCATTTTTCAGAATTTCTAAAGGTAAAGGTGATTAGAAGAATACTCCTCTTTTGTTTTATGGCTAGTCAAATCATAACTCATGCTCCAACTGCATCACGGTCTTCCAGATTACACGTATATAAATTACCTAGTAATGAGTGAGGCCTCTGTCCAAGCAGAAGGCAAGCAAGGGAAACTATTTAGCTGCCCAACTGCAGTTATTCTCTCAAACCAAGCTAAGGTATGTCCATTCTCTATTAAAATCCTGGCTCTCTTACCTCAGAGTGAGCTTAGATAGAAATGGTGGAGCTATAGACACTAATGTGTAATGATATGAGTAATGCTAAAATAGATACCTCTAAACATTTCTGCAGGACAGTTCTCTGAATGGAAGTGGGCCAACCCAATTCTCCCCACTTTCTCACTTGTAATTCTCAAGAATACCTGTAGGATGTGCTGGGAATGGAACATTGTGAGATAAACATGAGCTGGCTGGAACAGTCCAGGCTCTGTTCCAGTTGGCCCTAGAAACGGTGTCTTTCAACACTTTTGCCCAAGGTGTCATGTGGCCACCGGGGTATAAAGCCCAGAGCAGGCTTTTTTCCACCTGTGGTGCAAGTGAATTACTTGAAGATAAGATTCTGTTCACCCTGGGTAGCTTTCCTGAGCTTTGGGGGGTGAGCTTGCCCTGAATTCCAGCTTCGGTTGTCCCTTGCCTTCTATCTATAAGTAACAAATTTGGTTCATGTAACTTTGTTGAGTGTTCCATCGCACCGAAGTCAGGCAAGCCACTAGTGCAGAGTAAACCCGCTTCACAATTTCTTCTACTGGCTTTCCAAACAGTTGAACGTCCTATCAATCGTGATAGGTGTATGGATGGATGAATGGGTAGATTTCTGGAAATTTATATGAGAAGCCATGAAGCTGAGGGATCAGGTAAATAAATGAAAACCTCAGCTTAAGAGATTTATAATCATGAAACATTACATTTTGTTCCGAGAGTCCTTGCAAAGTAAAAAAGAAAAAACATATATATTATATAATTTTCGTTGTCTAAAGAAATAAAATGTACTATTTATGACAGACTTTCTAAGCAAGACTATTAAAGAAATGTGTTTTTTACATTACAGCAGTGGATGTCAACAGAGGTCTTGAAACAGGTGTACAAATACTGTTCACGTGGCCATTTGGGAAGGTTCATTTTTAAATCAACTATTAAATGGCATGTAATTTATGTAATTTTTTAAGAAATTGCCAAACTCTTTCAAAAGATAGTTTTTCTCTTTTATATTTCTACCAGCATTATATGACAGTTCCTGTTTCTCTTCATCCTCTCCAACATTTGATGTTGTCAGTGCTTTCAATATAAGATGTTTGTAATAGCTGTGCAATGGTATCTCACAGTGTTTTACTTTCCATTTCCCTCATGAATAATTGATGTTTAGTGTTTTAATGTGCTTATTTGCCATTATATATCTTTTCTGATGTACTGTTTATTAAAATATTTTTTCAATATTATTTTTATCATTGAGTTTGAAAGGTGTTTATGTTCAAAGTATAAATCCTTTATCAGATACATTATTTGCAAATAGTTTCTACTAGTCATCACTTGTCCTTCACTCTCTTAGTAGTGTCTTTCTAAGAGCTGTTCTTCATTTTGATGATGTTCAATTTCAATGTTTTATTTTGTGAATTATGTTTTTGGTATTATATCTAAGCAGTCTTTACTCAATCCAATGTCTCCTATGTTTTCTTCTAGATACTTTTTGGTCTATAATCCCTTTTGAATTCATTTTTGTATATGATGTAAGGTAGGCAGTGGGGTGTTCATTATTCAATTGTTAGTCAATCGAATTGTTGATAGTTCAATTGTTAGTCAGTCAAATTGTTGATATTCAATTGTTACAGCAACATTTTTGAAAAACTATCTGTTCTCCACTCACTTGCCTTTGGTTCCTTGTCAAAAATCAATTAACTCGACATATGTGAGTATATTTCTGAACTCACCATTTTTTATCCTCATGCCAATATCATACTGCTTTGATTACTGTAGCTTTATAAAGATTTTTGAAATCAGATAATGTAAGTCTTCCAAGTTGTTTCTCTTTTTCAAAGTTTTTTTGGCTATTCTAGGTGGTTGGCATTTCTTCATAAATTTTAGAATGAGCATGTCAAGTTCTATTAAAAAGAAAATGACTGCTGAGAAATTTATAGATATTTAGATACTTGACATATTAACAATATTGAATCTTCCAAACTATAAATATAACTTTCCTTTTTATAAGTTTTAAAAATTTTCTTTCAGTCATATTTTATAGTTTGCATTTTACAGGTTTTGCATACCTTTTGAAGATTATTCTCCATTTCATATGTAAGAATATTATTGTATATGATATTGAATTTTAACTCAATTTAAAATTATTGATTCTAAGAATATACAAATACAAGCAAATTTTGTATATTAATCTTGCATCCTGCAACCTTGTTAAATTCACCTATTATTCTAGTATCTTTTGAAGATTCCATAGAATTTTTTTTTTGGATTATCATGTTGTCTGCAAATAAAGAATAGATGTAAACCAAGATCTGGATTTGAGAGGTTTCTTCTCTTCTATCACAGGTAGTTGGTGCCGTACATTTACCAAAGACCAACTACTTTCCAATATCAACACCTTTCATTTATTTATTTATTTTTGTTTTAGTGCACTAGCTGGAACTTCCAATATAATGTTAAATACAAATAATGAGACTGAATATTTTTACTTTTTTCCTCATCTTATGGAGAAAGAATTTAGCCTTTCACCATTAAGTATTATGTTGCCTGTAGATTTTATGTTGCCTGTAGTTTCACAGCAGGTTGAAGCACTCTCTTCTTAGTACTAGCTTGCTGCGAGTTTTAGGTTAGGAATAAGTATTAGATTTGCTAAATGCCTTTATTAAATTAAATGAGATTGTCTTTTTTTTAGTCTAACAATCTGGCATATTAAATTGATTGATTTTTATATGTTAAACCCACTTTGCATTCTTGGGATAAATCATACAAGGTTTTGATTTATTATTACTGTTATATATTGTTAACTTTGATTAATTAAGATTTTGTTAGAAGCATTTGCATCATGTTCATGAGGAATATTGGCATGCAATTTTCTTTCTTTGTAATATCTTTGTCTGGTTTGAATGTTAGAGTTATGCTGGCATTGTATAATTGGTTGAGAAATATTTTCTCTTTTACACTTTTCTAGAAGAACTTGCATAGCATTGGCTTAATTTCTTGTTTAAATGTTTGATAGAATTCCCTAGTGAAGCCATCTGGGTCTAAAGTTTCCTGTGTAAAAAGTTTTTAGCTACAATTCAATTATTTTACTAAATATGGGACTATTCAGGTTATCCATTTCTTCCTCAGTAAACTTTGTTAATTTTTATCTTTCATGGTATTTGTTCTTTTCTTGTAAGCAGACACATTTACTGACATATTTTAAAAGATAATATTTTGTTATTATCCTTTTAATGTCAACACTCTTTAGTGATGTCATATCTTATTCCTAACACTGGTAATTTGCATCTTTACTCTTATTTTTCTCATCAGCCTGGCAAAAAGCCTACTAATTTTATTGATCTTAAAAATTCTTTTGTTTTCATTAATTTCTCTATTACTTTTCTGTTTTCTCATTCACTAATTTCTGCTCTGGTTTTTCTTATTATGTTCTGTAACATTAAAAAAGTACTTACTTTGGATTTTATTTGGTTTTATTCTTATTTCTTAAGATGTAAGCTGAGATTATTGATTTGAGATCTTTCTTCTTTTCTAATGCAAGTAGTTGGTGCCATAAATTTCCCACTAAGTTTTGTCTTAACTTCATCCCTGAAAATTTGACATGCTGCATTTTCATTTTCATTCAATTCATAATGCTTTCTACTTTTCTTTTTTGACACACACTTTACTTAGAAATGTCTTTATAATTTCTAAATTTCTGGAAACTTTTTCTATTAATAATTTCTCGTTGTGGTCTGACAACATACTTTGTATGAGTTTAATCTTTTTCAATTAATTGAAGCTTAACTTATGACTCAGAATATGGTCTATCTTGGAAAATATTCAGTGTGAACTATACATTAAATACACATAAAATACACATTGAAAAGGATGTGTATTCCGATATTTTAAGATGGAGTGTTCTTTAAAGGTCAATAAGGTCAACCTGGTTGATAGTGTTATTAAGACTTCAATATTCTTATACATGTTTTTGTTTCTTTATCGTATCATAACCAAGTACTCGCATTTGTCAAAGAAAAAAAGAGTTACAATTTTTAAAATTATTTTCTCTTCTTTTCTCTTTTCTTCATTTCCCCCATTCCTACTTCCTACTTAGCCCTTTAGAAATGCAATTATAACCTTTCATCTCTTCTTCCCTAGACACTCCATATAGGGTAAGTTCATCTAATGATGTGCTTAGAAGCTCTAGAGCAGAACTGTCACCCACCAAAAAGCTGACCCAAGAGATAACAGTTGACTCGCAACCCAAATTATGCCTGCTGTGAAATTTTCACCCACCAGGAAACTGCCTTAAGAGATAACTGCCAATTTACAGCCCAAAGTCTCACTACAAAACTCTCTCCCACCTGGAGAGTTTTTAGTCACCTTTACAATCTATTAATATTTCTGCTAATGAAGATGCCAATTCAACTGCCCAGTAAGGCACCAAGCTACCACGTAGACCTCTCCCACACCTGCTTGCTTTCTCCCTTGTGTGCCATTCATAATAGGTCCCTTTTAAAAGCACCCACTTTCTGATCCAAAGGTGAAGTGGTACCCTTGAGGCAGGAAGGTTGTACTTCTGCTAAGCTAGTTTTGGAATAAAGAGTCTCTTTATACCAGACTTTGCTCTTATTAATTAGACTCCATGAGCAGTGAGTGACTAAACTTGTATTTCACTTATACTATTAATGGTTAAAAAGAGAGAGAGAGAGTTGAATCCCTGAGTAAAATTGTAGACTTGCCTATTTCTCCTTTCTGTTCCATCAGTTCTGGTTTTATGTAATTTCTTCTTTTTTAGATGGAGTTTCCCACTTGTCGCCCTGGCATGATCTCAGCTCACTGCAACCTCCACCTCCTGGGTTCAAGTGATTCTCCTGCTGCAGCTTCCCAAATAGCTGGGATTACAGGCACCTGCCACCATACCTGGCTAATTTTTGTATTTTTAGTAGAGATGGGATTTCACCATGTTGGCCAGGCTAGTCTCGAACTCCTGACCTCAGGTGATCTGCCCACCTCAGCCTCCCAAAGTGCTGGGATTACAGGCATGAGCCATGATGCCTGGCCGGTTATGTGTATTTTTAAACTCTATTATTAAGTGCTTAGATGTTTAATGTATTTTCCCATAAAATATTCACTCCTTTTATTATTGTGAATTAATTATCTTATAGCTACTATTATTTTTATATTCTGAAATCTACTTTCTTTGATATTAATATAGCCAGTCCAGCTTTCTTTTGATTAATGTTAGCAAGCAAATCTTTTTTTAAAATTAATTAATTATTTATTTATTTTATTGCATTTTAGGTTTTGGGGTACATGTGAAGAACATGCAAGATTGTTGCATAGGTACACACGTGGCAGTGTGATTTCCTGCCTTCGTCCCCATCACCTACATCTGGCATCTCTCCCCTTGCTATCTCTCCCCGACTCCATTCTCAACAAGCTGACAGAAGAGCAGATCAAACACCGCATGTTCTCACTCATAGGCAGGTGTTGAACAATGAGAACACATGGACACAGGGAGGGGAGCACTACACACTGGGGTCTGTTGCGAGCAAGCAAATCTTTTTTAAGTTTTACTCTATGTGGGTCATTATATTTAAGGTGAATTTCTTTTATTTATTTATTTTAATTTATTTTCTTGCATTTTAGGTTTTGGGGTACATGTGAAGGACATGCAAGATTGTTGCATAGGTACACACGTGGCAGCGTGATTTCAGTTAGATCCTGCTTTTTTCTCCAAACATTCCATTTTTTGCCTTTTAGTTGTGATTTTTAGGTCATTTACATTTCACATGGCTATTAATAATGTTTAATTTGTCCTTTTTTGCCTTCCTTAGGATTGAGAGTTTTTATTATTTCATTTTATCTCTGGGTTTTTTTTCCTTTTTTTTTTTTTTT
>NW_016107337.1:10969103-10982695 GCF_001604975.1 Cebus imitator
CATTCTTTGTTGTGTTTTTTTAATGCTTGCTCTAGGATTTAAAGTACAATTTTTTTTAACTTTTATTTAAGCTCATGAGTACGTGTGCAGATTTGTTATATAGGTCACAGGAGTTTGTGCACAGATCGTCATCAGTTATCAAGCCTAGTACCCATTGGTTATTTTTCCCGATCCTTTTCCTTCTTCCACCTTCAATCCTTGGGTAGGCCCCAGCGTCTATCATTCCCTTCTATGTATCTATGTGTTCTCATCATTTAGGTCCCACTTATAAGTGAGAACTATTGTATAAATTTTTAACTTATTCCAATCTACCTTCAAGTGAAATTATACCACTTTTCATATTACATCAGAACTTCATAATAGTATTCTTTTATTTCTTCCTTGCTGGCCTCCGTGCTTCTATTGTCACACATTTCACTTCTACGTATGTTATAAATATTATAATACATTGATACTACAATTTATTTAAACAGTTGATTGTCTTTTAAAGAGAAATAAAGAATTAGAAGATCATGTTTATATTTGCCTTTGTTATCATTTCCAATTCTTTATTTCTTTATTTCTAGTTTCTGATTCATTCACATTTGAATTATTTGACTATCAAAAATGATCTTTTCTTTGTTGGAACTCTTTCAGTACAAATAACTTGATTATTTACAAAGTGCTAAAATTTCCTTTCAAGGTCATATTGCAGCTAATTTCCTCATCATGGCTCCCCAAAACACAGGCATTATTTTCAAGTGTCTTCTTTCCAAGTATTTTCTTCTCAACTAACGCTACTCTAGATTTCCTTATAAAATTTTGAGGGAACTCATAACTTATAAAATTAGAGAGGAACTCTTAAATAGGATACTCACAAGCTCATTTCCAATTCCCTTCTAAATGTCACAAGACCACAATGAATGGGAAACTTTTCAATGCTTCATTGTGAAATGCTCTAAGGAATCAAATCAGTGAGCAGTGATGTTAAATGCTCTCCTGCTTAGCCCCTGAAGCTTTTGAGTCAGATTGCAAGGTTCTTCCCTGGGCAGAATTTGCTGTGTTTGTATTATATCACAGCTAATTAGTATTAAAATTCTATCAGTTACCCCTCATATAAAAATACTATGCAGGTAATGGTAACCTAAACCACAGACTCTGCAATTTTGATGAGGGGAAGAAGGCAGGGGACTGAGGAACCAAAAAGAAGAGCTGTCTTCTAGTGAATGAAATTAGGGTACAACAAGGGCCCATGTGAATGATAATCATAAATGACAGACTATGGGTCTTAAGACACAGCGACAAAAAATAATCAGTCATCTTGTTACCAGAAAGCAGCTCCAATCCAGACCCTAAGTGACAGTTCTTAAATCTCATGCCAGAAAGAATTCAGGATGAGCTCACAAAGTAAAATAAAAGCAAGTTAATTAAAGAAGTAAAGAAACAAGGCCAGGCACGGTGGCTAGGCCTGTAATCCCAGCACTTCGGGGAGGCTGAGGTGTGCAGATCACAAGGTCAGGAGTTCGAGACCAGCCTGGCCAACGTGGTGAAACCCTGTCTCTGCTAAAAAAAGATAATAATAATATTAATACAAGAATTAGCCAGGTGTGGTGGCATTCACCTGTAATCCCGGCTACTCAGGAGGCTGAGGCAGGAGAATTGTTTGAACCCAGTAGGCCAAGGTTGCAGTGAGCCGAGATTGTGCCGCTGCACTCCATCCTGGGCGACAGAGCAAGACTCCATGTCAAAAAAAAAAGAAGGAAAGAAAAGAAATACAAGAATGGCTACCCCAAAGGCAGAGAGTAGCTGCTGGTTGACTATTTTTATGGTTATTTCTTCATCATATGATAAACAAGGATTGGATTATTCATGAGTTTTCTAAGAAAGGGCACGCAATTTCTGAAACTGAGGTTCCTTCCCTTTTTAGACCATATAGGGTAATTTTCATAACTTGCCATGGCATTTGTAAACTGTCATGGTGCTATCAGGAGTATCTTTTAGCATGCGAATGCATTATAATTACCGTCTAATGAGCAGTGAGGATGACCAAAGGTCACTTTCATCACCATCTTGGTTTTGGCAGGTTTTGGCCAGATTCTTTACCACATCCTGTTTTATCAGCGGGGTCTTTGTAACCTTGTATCTTGTGCTAACCTCCTATATTATCCTGTGACTAAGAACGTCTAATCTCCTGGGAATGCAGCCCAGTAGGTCTCAGTCTCATTTTATCCAGACCCTATTCAAGATGGAATCTCTCTGGTTTGAATGCCTTTGACAATTTCCAGTGTGAAAACTAAAATTTACTACAATACTGGCATTAACTTGCGAATAATCTGCTTTTCACTTAGTGAAGTATGCTTCTAGGGGAGAAGATAATAAGATTTATTCACTTAAATGTGACTAATAATGCTTCTAAGTAAAGTAAGAGAAGGCAGTCAGAATCTGGTATTAGTGAGTACAGTCAGCTAATGCCAGCTCACCATCAAATCAGGTATCAATTAAATGTTTACTGTGCTGGGTATTTTGCTCTGGCCTAAGGAATACAAAAAATAGTAATACTGAGATCTTATTCTAAAATATGCTATGATTTAGTGGAGAAAAAACAAGAAAGGCTTTTTTTTTTTTTAAGAAAGGTTTTATACACTTAGTAGGAATTAACTATTTGTCAAAAGCATTAATCAATATACTTCAATATAAAGTTTGGTCAATATTATGCCAGAAGATCCATGGGGAAAATAAAATGAGAAATATTTATTGCTATTGAAGACACTGAAGGAAACTTCCTAAAGAACTGGGCCTTGGAATGTGGGGTGATTTTAACATGTACAAATGAGGAAATTAAGCAGTCTCTGAAGGAGACGGGAAAATGTCTGCCACTCACAGCCTGCCCCTTACGTTACAGGCACACTGTCTTACATAGAATAGCATGAACAACGACACCAAAATGAGAACAACGGGAACAGATTCCAGGAATAGCAATTCCAGTTGGAGTGTTTTGAGACATAATAAATTTGATAAAGCTTGAATGGTTGCAGCCAAATGGTAGTGGACTATGAGTTTAAGAATAAGAGGTTTGGCCTCTGAAGTAAAGATGCTTGTATAAATGCAAATAAGTAGGAAGAAATTGAGAAAAGAAAACAAATTGGCTGAGTTCCTAGCCAACCTCACTGCATTAAAATTCTCAAGACTTTATGAATCTCCTTATTCCTATAAATCCTGTACTATAATCAAACGACAGGTGTTTAAAAATAGATTTCTGAATGCCATTCTGGCTTTTTGTAAAGCAGCAAAGAATATTGTTTGGAAAGAACACAGGATTAGGACCAGTCAGACCTATGTCCCAGGTCTCTCACTCTACCACACACCTATACTTCATAGAATTATTAAGAATTAAATAAAGCAACACAAATTAGGAGCTTATCACACAATAGTCACTTGGTAAATTTTTCTTCTCTAATCCCCTACCTAATTTTTTTTGGTAACTCTTCATTCTTTCTATCTTATATCCTGTAAGTACATCATAGATGACTTAAAATGTTATAACTAAAGTGATTAAATATGTGTTGATTCATTTTTATTTTCAGTTTTCTAGAATCCCATTTTCATCCAAGAGGAAGTAACAGGAGCCAGATTTACCTTCCAATCAGAATCAATCAAAAACACCAAATAAAACATATGAAACAATGGTTTTCAAGACACTAAATACCAGACAATGAAGGCTAGTGATCCCTGATCCCTGAGAGACAGGAAACAAACAAAATGAGCCCTATAACTGCCAGGCTTACTCCCTTCAGGATGTTTTTAGGCTGAGATGTAGCATAGAAGAAGCCAGGCAAAGCCAGCAGACTCTCTGGGCTGAGGACACAGATCTGAGCCTTTGGGGAAATCCAACTGGCTTGAGTTCACAGAACTGATCACTGGAAAGGAAAGAGTTGCACAGAGAAAAAACCCTGGACATCTCAGAGTTCTCCTGGAGTATCTAGCAGAGAACTGAAGAATATATGCATGAGATGGAGGTATCCAAGACTAGGGAATTATCTGAAAGGGTTAGAGGGAGCCCCCGAGATGTTGATGCAGGGCTGGGAATAGTACCTGGTCCCTCTAGCTGGATGAGGAAAAAAATTCATACTGCATGGAACATTGTCTAGAGTTTTCAAAAGATTCTCACCTCCCTAGTAGATAGCAGTTAGCCCAAGGTTAAATGCTGCTCTGGCCCTTGTTAACAAATCTTAAAAGCAAGACTCAAAAGGGCCAAAGTTGTTTCAAGTAGCTTAACTGCCCAAAAATTGTCAGGCATGCAAAGAAGAAAGAAAATATGACCCATAATGAGAAAAATCAATCAATCTAAACTAATCCAGAACCAACACAAATATTAGAATTAGTAGACAAAGACCATAAAACAATTACTTTCCATTTTCTAGGCTTTTTTATTTCTTTGTTTTAACAAGGCAGTGCACCATGTCATACAGATTTAACAGTAAGGAAGTTTTGAATAAAGTTGCTCTTTTGACAATTACTATCCCTATTAAATTTTGTTTCATACTGACTTTTTAAACAATTGGTCTAATGTCTTTAATTTTTTCTAGAATTGGTAACGGTTCTTATTTGGTAATTGTCATCCCTTCTTTTCTCTATGACATTATTCATTGCTCTAGTACTTTTGTTCAGAAATCCTTGTTTGCAATATCCCTTTACTTCTCAAGTTAAATGAAGCTTTTTAAAAAAATTGCTTCTGTTTATTACATGGCCTGTCTTAACTAACCTCGTAGGACAACTTGTCATTACTTCGTTGTCTAACTGGCAGAGTGATACAAAGAAGTACTAATCTCATGCCTGAGGACAGGGGTTCAAATTCCAGCTCTGTCAAACACAAGTTCCATTCTCAGAGCAATTAACCCAACTAGAGTTGCCAAACTCTAAGCTGCACATTAGAATCACTTTTGGAACTTTATATAACATGCAGATAACCACATTCCATTCCAAATGAATTGAATCATAATCTTTAGAGATGGGGCCTAACCATCAGAGTTTTTTGAAAGTTCCAAAGTGATGCATAGTCAGGTTAAGAATCATTAAGCCCTAACTTCTCTAGTTCTCAATTCAGGCTAGTAAGAATAACAATACTTTATTTAATTATCTCATAGGGTTGTTCTAATCACCAAAAGAGAAAATATATGACAATATATAAACCTCGAAACATTTAAAAGATTTTCTCATGTCTAGTCCTTATTTAAAAAAAAAAAAAAAAAAAAAAAAAAAAAAAAAAACTATGTTAAGTGAAATAAGCCAGGCACAGAAAGACGAATATCACACTTTCTCACTTGTATTAGGGAGCTGAAAAAAAGCTTATAACTCATGGAGAAAGAATAGAATAATGGTAACCAGAGGCTAGAAAGGGGAACAGGAGGGTAGAGATAAAGTGAAGATGGTTATTGAGTACAAAAGTACAGTTAGATAGAATGAATAAGAACTCGTACTTAGCAGCACAATAGGGTAATTATAGTTAAAAATAATTTATGGTATATTCTAAAGTAGCTAAAAGGATGGAATTCAAATGTTCCTAACACAAAGAAATGATAAACACTTAAAGTGACAGATATTCCTATTACCCTGATTTGATCATTACACGTTGTATGCTTGTATCAAAATATCATATTTACCCCATAAATATATACAATTATTATGTGCCCATGACAATTAGAAATTTTTTTTAAAAAAAAGCCTAAAGGCTTCTGGAAATAAATTCTCTTTTTGATAAAGGAATATAAATATTATTTTTATATAATATGTGTAATATTTATATATAATATTTATATATTTATATAATATATAATACTTATGTATATTATATATAAATATTCCTCCTATTGCCTAGAAACATTGAAGTATGACCAAACCAATGATATTTTTTCCCTTCAACTTTTATTTTAAGTTCAGGGGTACATGTGTAGGATGCACATGTTTGTTACACAGGTAAACATGTGCCATGGGGGTTTGCTGCACAGATCATCCCATCACCTAGGAATTAAGCTCAGCACCCATTAGCTGTTCTTGCTGATGCTCTCCCTCCCCGGATTACTCCTAACAGGCCCTAGTGTGTATTGTCTGCCATGCGTCCATGCGTTCTCATCATTCAGCTCCCACTTATAAGTGAGAACATGTGGTGTTTGGTTTTCTCTTTCTGCACTGGTCTACTGAGGATAATGGCTTCCAACTCTATCCATGTCCCTGCAAAGGACATAATCTCATTCCTTTTCATGGCTGCCTAGTGTTCCGTGGTGTATATGTACCACATTTCCTTTATCCAGTCTATCATTGATGGGTATTTACGTTGATTCTATGCCTTTGCTATTGTGAATAGTGCTGTATATGCATGCATGTATCTTTATAATAGGATGACTTACATTTCTTTGTATATATACATAGTAACGGGATTGCTGGTTCAAATGGTATTACTGCCTCTAGGTCCTTGAGTAAACACCACACAGTCTTCAGCGGCTGAACAAATTTACATTCCCACCATCAGTGTAAAAGCATTCCTATTTCTCCACAGCCTCTCCAGCATCTGTTGTTTTTTGACTTTTTATTAGTAGCCATCCTGATTGGCATGAGATGGTGTTATGATCAGTGACGTTGACCTTTTTTTTATGTTTTTTGGCTGCATGTATGTCTTCTTTTGAGAAGTGTCTGTTATGTCTTTTGCCCACTTTTTAATGGGCTTCAAGCAACTAATTCTTACCTTTCAGGTGGTAGTAGGAAGAATGGCAGATTGGGTGGGCAGAAGGATTCAGAGACCCCATTCAGAATCCAATAAAACCTATCGATCCTCCTTTAAGAAAAATACATGAGCACACACGACAAACCTTGGTCTTTGTTTCCACACATGCCCTGAAGTCCAGCTGTGATGCAGGTTAAGAATCTCTACCCTGGATTCCAAAGTGATAGTAGCATTTCTTGTTCTGTTCTCTTTGTTTTCTAAAGACCTGAAAGCCTGAAGCCATTTGTTAAGGTTTAAAAAAAGAATTTTTTCATGCTTATTTTATGATTATTAGAATGTCATTCAAACCGAGCTATTCATAGAATTCTTCCTTCTCTGGTAAACAAGGTCATTCCTGATAAAAACAATTAATAAAGCATTCCTTCTCATCAGATAGGAAGAACAGGGAATGATCTATGGAACTCAGCACTTTGCTTTCAGGGATTCCTTCAACGCTCTGTGATGTGATCGGAGCTCTGCTGTAAGGAAAGCACTAATCAGTGAGGAGAGAGAACAGTTTATCTTCCAGAAGCTTACCCTCTGCAGCCTTCTCCAGTCATCAGGGAATAATACCACCATGCAGGTAGCTCTTCCAGCCATTACTAGAAAGAAACCATGAGCAGCAGCTCATTTTGTCTCTCCCCAGACTAGCAGTGATGGAAAACATGTTGGCAGTCCTTACAGGCTTTTGTGGCAGCTGTTCACTCACTGCGGTACCTATGGCTCTTTGCGGATGGTTGGAATTTATCGTATGCATAGATGTTGTTTAGCTATTTAATAGATTCTTCTATTGTGTTAATGAATCTTATCCTCTTTTCCATCTTGGAACTGTTTAATTCAATAGAAGATACTTTTACGGCTTTTATCTCACCTAATAAAATGCTTCTGTTTTCAGGCAACTTTGACATCTTTAACCCTTGTTTATATCTGATTAATTATCATTTTCTTTTCTAAAAGTATCTCCTCCAAAATTGTAGACCAAGCTGGGCGCAGTGGCTCATGCCTGTAATCCCAGCACTTTTTGAGGCTTGAGACAGGTGGATCACCTGAGATCAGGAGTTCAAGACCAGCCTGAGCAACATGGTGCAACCCAGGCTCTACTAAAAATACAAAAATTAGCCGGGCGTGATGGCAGGTGCCTGTAATCCCAGCTACTGAGGAGGCTGAGGCAGGAGAATTGCTTGAACCTGGGAGGCAGAGGTTGCAGTGAGCCAAAATTACACCACTGCACTCCAGCCTGGGTGACAGAGCAAGACTCCGTATCAAAAAAAAATAATAATAAGTAAATAAAAAATAATCATTTTTATAATAATAACAGTAGTCCACAAATCAAAACTCAAATCTAGCATTTAAGGCTCTGCATCAGATGGATCTGACAGTGTTTGGGTAAATGTTTAACTACCAGCTTTCAAGACAGCTCCTCCACCCTACCCAAAAAGGCCCTCAATTTGCTCATTTTCCTGGTATACATATTCCCATTACCATAGCTAATTTCAAGCAATCAAAATGATGTCAACTATCTAACAAGATTCCTGAAAATTTAACAGTTAGCACTCACAAGGCAATACTAGTCAACCCTAGCACACCAATATATCGGCTGAATCAAACTTCCCACTTTATTGTTGCATGTTTTCTTTAATGCATTTTGTGTGTGAAGAACCATTTATTCATTTTTCAACATGGAATCCCACCCCTTTGTTCATTTGCTTACTCTCTGAAAAGCACTTGCCTCATTGCCACACATCAAACTCCTAAATACCCTTTGAACATGGGCTTATAGGAGATATCTTTCATGGGCATTTTTTTAATGCTCCCAAGTGAACTGAAATCCTCTCTGCTCTGATATCACCTAACATTTTTATGCCACATTTCAATATCTGCTTTACAATAATTTATTTAGGCAGGTCTTATTTTACCTAAGACCTGTGTACTCTTTGAGGGTAGGATCTGCATTGAATTCATCTTCATAAGTCTTAAAATACTTACAAATGTGTCTTGTTCATAATAGACACAACACAGATATTTTCCAATTTGTTAATTAATTAATCTTAATAAAGCATGCAAAACTTTAGCTGGCTGAAGTATGAAAAAAATAAAATTTGATTTTAACCTTCAAATATAAAAGTTTGAAAATGAATACATGAATTAATAGAACTGAAATCTAAGCCAAATGATTTCTGAATATATAATAAGCATTTTGCTAATTTATAAAACTAAAACTGTGCTGTTACACTAACTAGAGAAGTATATAGCCTAGACAAATCAATTTAAAAATACAAAATGTTGAGATAAAGAATATTATCAAAACTATGTTTTAAAATTAATTTTGAAATATTAATAAAATAGAAGTTGAACTTTATAAAAATATCAGAGGAAAGGTAATTGTAACAAAGTACTCATTTTTGAGGTTTTACCTCTCCCCATTTTTGTTCCCAAAAGGTTAACAAAATATGAAAATAGAATTTGAAAGACTTTAAATCCTAAGGGAGAGCTTGACCTTACTAGTTTAGAAAATAACGCACTTGTTTCAATTAATCTTTCGAGCGATTGTTCTTTTCAGTATGATATTTAAGGAGAGGAAATAACTCATTGACTCAGTTGCAAGTGACCAAGTTTCAAGTTAGACGAAAACTGGGCATATGGCAAAGTGACCCAAACAAGTACAGAATCATGGGAAAGAGTAATAAAGGTTGAGCATAGAGGACTAGCAGTAATGGAATGAAAGAATATGAAGGCAGATATACAGTCATAAGGAGAGGATAGAGATTTCTTGGAGAATTTTCAAAACTCAGGGGACAGATTAAATGAATATTTTTTCTGGAAAAAAAAAGATCAGAAACACAGATGGTAGACAATATGGTTCTACATCTTTGAGAAGTAAACTGTGGCTTAATATATAGAATCCCTTGAGACTTTAAAAAAAAATGTTAGAATGGGAAATGCAATAGTCAACACAGGAAGGGATTTTAAGTAAAAGTGTCTGCCACCTGTTCAGTATGTGATGCAATCAAACAAGACTCCCTAGGCCATTTCTCACAGACCAAGTAAAGACATTCTATTTGAACTATTTCATGGACGTCACCATGAGCACAAGGCAGACGCAATCTTCACCATTGAAGTTCAAATTTATTTTTAGTGATTTGAGTGTTCTTTCAGAAAAACTCAAAATTCTTATTTTTTCTCACTTATCTACTTGTAACAAATACATGCCCAAATAATCACTTTAAATTCTTTCTGAATACATTTTCTGTCCCATACAAACATAATAAATGATGACTTTTATACACTAAGCATTCTTTCTTTTATTATTGCACTTTAGGTTCCAGGATACATGTGCAGATCACACAGGATTGTTGCATAGATACATACATGGCAAGGTGGTTTGCTGCCTCCACCCCCGGTCACCTGTATCTGGCATTTCTCCCCATCTTATTCCTCCCCAACCTCCCCACCCACTCTGCTGTCCCTCCCCTAGCTGTCTCTCATCCCCACAGACTCCAGTGCGTGATGCTCCCCTCCCTGCATCCATGTGTTCTCATTGTTCAACACCCACCTATGAGTGAGAACATGTGGTGTTTGATTTTCTGTTCTTGTGTCAGTTTGCCGAGAATGATGGTTTCCAGATTCATCCACATCCCTGCAAAGGGCATGAACTCATCTTAAAAGACTCTTCCCCTCCACTCATAACTTCTTATCACATCATGAAACCTATATCAAATTTCACTCTTTGCGCTATTGGTTTCCATTTAGAATACACTCAGAGAAAGCTATAAAAAGACATATATTCTTTGGGCTCTCATAAATAATTCATCTCCCCTTGGTTTTATTGGTATTTGCCTTAATATCATCACTATATCTGTTAGTGCATCTGATACAAATGGGTTGAGAACAGAAAACCTACATGTTTATTTTCTCAGTTCTAAAGAGCCATGCTATTTCATGCACATGCATCTTCGATATCAATGGCCTCTGCCTGAAAGAATCCCTCTTTACCTTACCTTACCTTATTTCCCCGTCTAGAAACAATTACTCAGATCATGTTCAGTAGAAATTTAGTTAGATTCTTTTACTGTCTTAACCTAATCGTATTCTCCTTTCCGTCTTAGAACTGTTTAATTCAATAGGAGATACTTTTTATGACTTTTATCTCACCTAGTAAAATGCTTCTGTTTCCAAGCAACTTTGGTGTCTTTACCCTTTGCTTATATTTAATTATCAGTTTATTTTCTAAAAATGTTTCCTTCAAAAGAGTAAAACATGTATCAAAACTCAATATCATGAACTTAATTACATTGAGTATCTAGCATTCAACGGTCTGTATCAGATGGGTCCAATGCTATGCTGGTAAAGGTTTAACAATCAGCTTTCCAGACAGTTCACCCCACCAAAAAAAGGCCCTGAATTTGCTTTCCTGACTCCTTCAACTGAACTGACCACTTAAAATCTCTACTGTATCCTTTTCCCACACATTTGTAATGGATTGTATTTGACTGTTTACATGTATACCTTTCCTACACACTGACTATATAAGATAAATTCTTAGAGGAAAAATAGTACACTATTTATCTTTATTTATATTCAGCCTACTAATACAGCATAGTGTTTAATAGACTCTCTGTAAATGTTAAAGGGTCAATGACTATATAAACTTTATAGTTTATCTAATGGTTCATCACATTTTGTCCTTTCTACATCACAGGTACTTGGGGAAGAGATTATTTATCCCATTGACAGTTAAATAGAGGCTCAAAGTGTCTCCTGCCCAAGATCCCAGAGCCAATATGAAGCAGATTTCACAATAAACTGCTCCTCATTGTTCTAAATCACCTCTTATTAGAGAGCTAATTACATTTTTGAAATTGTATTTTTAAAATTTGAGAATAGTTTTGGCCCAGCCAGCCATATAGTATCTACTACACATATTTGAATCTGGAAATATATATTTTTAATTCCATATTTAAAGCCAGCTTTGCCAGATCCAACTAGTCTCCTAAGCCTGAATTAATCTCAACCTAGCACACTCTATTATTTCACATGTGGAATGGATGTGCACTCCAGCCCAAAATGCCTTACCCAGTTTGTTTTAACTTTCAGATTGTTTAAGATTTTCAACAGATGGTTTAATGCTTCTTGCTTCCACCCTAAGTTGAATTCCACGTTCCATGTAAGGAGAAGGTGATCCCAGGAGGTGGAGGCCAAGTCACTGACAGACACAACACAAACCGACAAAGGGAATCATGGTGATAAATCAGAGCTTAAACTTTGACGAAAGACCTCTTCTTAAGTGATACTCTGAAGAGAAAGCGGTCCACAAAAGAAAGCCGTTTCATTATAGAGGTAGAAGGAAAACTGGGTTTCAAACAAACTTGTGTTGTTAGTGACTGAAGGAATTCAGAGCATGCCACCCTAAAGGATGCCACTTGGCATATTGACTATTTTGAGTAAAAAGCACTTGAAAAACAGCAGATGCAAAAAGGACATTCTGACTTTCCTTTTCCTTCCTGAAAGCACTAGATGAGACGCCCATGTGAAAGATGCCCTCCCTGTACCAGAGCGAAGTATCATTTTTATCACCAAAGACAAGAAAAACAAGAAGCTGAGGCCGGGGAAAATCTGTACAAGTCTTGCTAAATGAACCCCTATCTTCTTAGTCACTTCTTCACGACTAACTCCCCTAGCCCATTCCCCTTTGACTTGTCACATTTTCACAATTTATTACTTTGTCCAACTTGATACCTAAGCACTCTATTAGACTCTAACTGCTGCTTTGGGTCTTTATTTTCATATGAAGATTACTCCCATGTTCATGTAAAAATCTGCATGCTTTTTCTTTTTAGAGACAGGGTCTTGCCCTGTTGGTCAGACTGGAATGCAGTGGCACAATCATAGCTCACTGCAGCCTCCAACTCCTGGGCTCAAACGACTTTTTCACCTCAGCCTCTGAAGTAGCTAGGACTACAGGTATGGGCCACCATAGTTAATTTTTTTTTTATTTTTTATTTTTAGAGATGGGGGTCTCACTGTTGCCTAGGCTGGTCTTGAAACCCTGGTGTCAAGTCTTCCTTCTACCTTGGCCTCCCAAAGTACTGAGCTTACAAGGGTAATTCTATATGCTTTTTTTTCACCAATCTGTTTTATGTCAAGTTAATTGTCTGCCCCAGTCAGAGACCCTAAGTCGGCAGTGTGCCGGACATGGAAGTGAGGGAACCATTAGCAACAGTTCTCCAGGACTCTTCTTTCCTTGGAAGCTGGGATATTTATCCCATGAGAATGAACTGGAGTTAAAAAACAAATCTTGAATTTGATAATCTAACTAGCATACTTGGTGATGATCTTAGTGACCTTTGATGAATAAAAGTTCCAAACTAATATCCCAAGATCACCAAAAGTATTTAGTTATCTGAAATGTAGGGTGAAAAAATTATTCTTAAACAAAAAGTAAAAGGTTTACTATTTGTGGGCTCATTCCTTATTTTATCATTTCTGTCTTCCTCTCTGCTTAGACTGCACCCCAGGCTAGGCAACTGATAGTGAGAGAGAGAAGTAGAACAAACAAAATGTATAGACAGGCATGCTTTCACTTAAGAAAAGTCTGTAGATGAAAAAACTTCCAAAACAGATATAGGGCTTAATTCACTTCACAAATGGATTCTCTAAAGACTTTATCTTCAAATAACTACTCCTCCTAGGAGATTTAAACACAAAGTTCCATTGACCAATGTTCTTTTTATATAGGTCATTGAGTGAATCATATAAATCCATGGAGAATATGGACCAAAAAGCAAGATAAGCAGCAACAACATCCAGAAGATATGATGAATTGCAAGGACACCAATGGCTGATGCTTCCTTGTGTT
>NW_016107337.1:10982785-11116799 GCF_001604975.1 Cebus imitator
CTTGGTCAAAAAACCTTTCAGTTGAAAATAAAAGAAATGATAAAGGAGCCTAAGAACAAAATAAGAAAAAAAGATAGCACATAAAAATTTTCTTAAGTAGTACACCAGATCCATGGTCTTCATGAGACAATCCAAAACCCATGGTAGGATGCTTAGCCCTGAAAATAAAACAAAAACAAAGAAAAAATAACAAACAAACACCCTCCTAATCCCTAAAGATTTTGTTTATTTTAAAACAATTTTACAAAAGGAGGGCTGAAATAAACATTAAGCTGAAGAAATAATCGTCTGTGCCTATTTTTTGCCTCACTTCTTCCCTCCGGTCTCAAAAACTGTATTTCCAAACCAAGCCTAGACCAGGCATTTCATGCCCTCAGTTCCTGTTCTTCCCCCGCTTTGTGTGACTTGCTGGGTTAATTATTCCCCATCTCCTCAACCTCATCTTCCCATCAGCTTCTTTCCTGCTCTTCAACGTGGTTACTGTCTCTCATATACAAAATAATAATAATAGAACCCTTCCCTAAACCCTGACTTATCTTCATGACGTCAGCACTTCCTTTTACGTGTACTGAACTGTCTTCCTACTTTCATTTAGCAAACTATGACCAGCAGTCTAAATCCCTCCTCCACCTGTTTTTGTAAATAAAGTTTTTGCAGAACACGGCCAGGGTCATCTGCTTACATGTTGTCTCTGGGTTCATACAACAGTCACAGAGTTGTATCATCACAACAAAGATATAATGGCCTGCAATACCTACATATTTTACACAAAAGGCTTACGGGTCATATGGAATCAAATGTCCTGAAAGAAGAGACTACACTTACTGTTACTTCCTCTCCTGTCCTCACCCTTCAAGCCACCATGCTCCGACTTCCACCACAACCCTTTTAAAGTGACACCGTGTTTAAAAATTATTACTACCTTCCTTGTTAAAAGTTTCTCAAACACTAAACTTGTCTCTGAATCTAAATTTTGATCACTCTTTTGTCTCTGGTTTCCCTTGGTCTTCTTATTTCTCCATGTCATTATTTTCTGGGTTTTTTGTTTGTTTGTTTTTTCTGTTACTCTCTCCTCTCTGTATTCTAGTTCTAAGCAATCTTATCTACTTCAATGACTTTAATTGTTGAGCCTGTGTGGACGATGTCCAAATTACTCCCAGCCCTGATCTCTCTTCCAAGCTCAACATTTCCAATCATATACAGGACACTGAACATTACATGGAGAATTCCAAATGTCAAAACGAGAACATCTTATTCTTTTGTGATTACTAGTTCTTCTAGAAATTAGTAATGGCATTACTAATTTCCTAGTTCCCAAGCCTGGAAATTCTGGAAATATCGTGCTCTTCCATTCCAACCATCTGAATGCTTACCAAATGTCGCAGTATGAATCCTTTTTGCACCCACAAGAGCTATTGCCCCCATTCCTTCTTTCCATTTGCACAACCCCATCTACCATTTAGGCCCTCACACTCTTCCTCCCAGACAGCTGTGAGACTCCGTCATGGTTTCCTATCTCCTCTAATGCACTCTATACGTGGCTTCTCTGTTAATCTTCCCACAGCACAGTCCAGTTCCTAGCCTTCTCCTAACCTTTTGTTTCTCATTGCCTACTAAATAAAGTCCCAAGTCCTCAATGCATGAGTCAGTCTCAGCAGGAAACAGATGACTCAAACAGGATGACTGAGGTGAGTTTAGTGAAAACATACTAAGCATAGGCAGAGTGGAAGGAAATCAAGTGTAATGTAGGTTCTGGAGGCTAATGATAGTAGAGGACCTCTCTACTCCTGACCCTGAAGAGGCAAGAGAAAGCAGAACTTGCCAGAACCTAGAAGGGATATCAGAGGGCTGTTTGACAGATTTATGGTGCATTGTAGAGGGTCTCAACCAACCTGCAGGGAAAAGGCCAGAGAATAAACCCAGACCTCACTCCCCAGCTACATGCCATCACTTCCAGTGCTCCTTAATGGCTGAACTCAGTTGAAACCCAGTGACCAAGGAAGAACAGTCCACACAGGGTTTCTTCCAGATCTATGTTTCTTCTAAATCAGTGTCCCGGGGCATAACATAGAAAAGAGTAGAACATAGATCTGGAAGAAAGACATCAGCATATCACCTTAACATGAAATCACTCCCTGATCTATCCTCAAATGACCTTTCAGCTTTACCACAAATCCCCTTTACACTTTCTTTAATCAAGCCAAACTAGAATTCCCTCTAGATATTCAAATATTTTTCTTTTTGCCTTTTTTCCATATGTTCAAATTAAAATTTTAAATTCCATAGTCTTCTCGTATTAGCAAAAACTTAAATGCCACTCGGTATGAATTTTATCCTATCTAACATCTCTGTTTACAAACTTGCCTGTTATTCTATTAGATTCCATTAATAACTTCAATTCTTCACTGCTCATCATATCTTTGTGGTGTCCTTGTATTCTGATATTGAGCTAGACATATGACTAATTGGAGGCAATAGAATAAGGCAGAGATGGCAACGTACCAGTGTACAGACCTCAAGAAATCCTGTGCCTCTGTCATCATCATGAGAATTATTTGCCTGAGTTTTGCCTGGTGATACCAAGAGGTGAATGGGAGAACCAAGAAGCAGATCCAACGTGTAGACATGTGATTGGGCTGGCTGAACCACAGGTGTATTCAGGAGTCCAGCCAAAATCAGCTGAGCCCTGCAGATGCATGAGAAATAATCAGTCATTTTTATATGCCACAGGTTTTGAGATTGCTTGTTCAACGTCAAGTACTACAATATTATATATTCTTATCCCATTTCCTGCAGTCTGAGAGATGTCCCTACTCCTCCTCAATGTTACATACCCAGTTCTGTCTTTAGCCCCATGTATAACCACTTCAAGATATTACTCCAGGAAAAAAATTCTCTAACATATTTAATCTCCCCTTCTCTTCTTCTTACACACAAAATCTAACCTTCCGCACTGTGATAGGCAGAATTCTGAGATAACCCCAATGACTCATGCTTTGTATAATCTTCTCCCATCTGAGTGTGGGAGGAACCTGTGAATATAATGAATACCACTACTATGATCAGTTTATGTTACACGCTGCAGTTGACCATAATAAAGGAAGATTGTCCTTGGTGGGACTGACCTAGACAGCTGATCCCTTAAAAGGGATGGGGCTTTTCCTTGATGAAAAAAGATGTTTGAAGTGAGAGAGAGCTAATACATGGAACAGTCCCTATTGCTAGCTCTGAAGATGGAGGGGGCCACATGGCAAGGAATATGGGCAGCCTCCAGGAGCTGAGAGTGGCCCCTCTCGGAGCCCAGCAAGCAAACAAGGACCTCAGTCCTCCAGCCAGAAGAACCAAATTCTAACAACAACCTGAGTGTATTCAGAAGCAGATCCTTCCCAGAGTCTCCAGAAAGGACGACAGCCCAGCCAACATCTTGATTCACACTTGTGAGAAATGAACTCTGCCCAGGCTGCTGCCCTCCAGGATAGTGACACAATAAATGGCTGTTGATTTCAGCCTCAAAGTGGATGGTAATGTATTATGTATCAATAGAAAACTCATGCACATGCTTCTCAACTGTTCTTCTCAGAGGAGCGTCTCTAAAGCATAATAATAACTCCTAACACTTTTATAGATATCACTTACCATAGGACATCTACAATTCTAAGTGTTTTACATACAAAATGACATATTTAATCCTCACAGTCATTACTACTGCCATTTTCTAGTTGTAAAGCCTGAAGTACAAAGTGGTTACTAACTTGCCCAAAGTTATAGCTACTAAACTGGCAAAGCAGGAATTCAAGCCTAGGCATCCTGGTTTTTGAATCTACACTCTAAACCATCCCAGCCTACCCCACTTCTCCAGTTAACACTTACTCCTCCACCATCAGATTGTGACTCTGCCCTCAAAACTCTACTGAAACTTCTCTGCTAGAAACATCAGGCTCTCACTAATTTTCAAACTCAAATATGTAATACTCCTCAGCCATTAAGTTCTCCACAGCAGTTATCATGGTGTACTGCTTTCTCCTTTTTAAACCTCTGTGCCTTTCTGTTGGTCTTCCTACCCATGAAAGTGCTTTGACACATCTTCCCTTGCTCAGCCTGTAAGTGTTGCAGTGACTCACAGTTGTCCTCGGCCTTTTCATGGCTCATCAGTTCCCTGAACGGCCTGGGCTGTTGCCTACGTACCTGTGACTCCCAGTGAGCATAACCCTCTCTCCAAAATTCAGGACCTATGTTTCTGGCTGCCAGTGAAACAAACACAATCTGATGTCCTTTGGTAGATCGCTGTGAGTTAAGTAAAAGAAAAAATAAAATAAAATGAAAAATAAAAAACAACTTGGCAGCCACCTCAATCAAAGCACAAGCAAGATACCCAAGAGACCCCTGTCATCTATCTCAGCTTTCACTCTCATCTGCAACATTCCTTCTTCCACCATTCTCCAACCTCCCTGATCTCAAACCCAATAATTTTCTGGTGTTATGAGCTTTTCTTTTTTCTCAGAACCCATTCTGCTTTTAATCGCAAATAGTGACCCACTTCAAAACTTGCACAAAATAAATTTCCCAAGACGTACCTTAATCTTTTCGGTCCTTAGTGTCTACTAGGTGCCTGTGAAACAATAAGGTAAAGTGATTTCTTCAAAAATGTCAACTGGCTACCATTCTCCAAATAAGCTCCACCTTAAGCAAATAAAAAATCCAGACCTTTCTATCAAAATCCTAAAGAAAAAAAACAACGCAAAAATTTAAGAAAGCAGAGAAGTGTTTTTCAGAGGCAAGGAATCTTTGGAGCTTATTCCTCAAATCTAACTTCAGTGATTTGTTTACACCTTGCCTTATAGGACAGTTCAACAAGCCTGAGCACTTTACATTTTGGGATTATGCTTCGGATAGGCCAAGCTCCCCGTAACCATGTCTCCATCTGCAAAATGTCCTCACTACAAATACAGATCAAAATCAGTCTTCTGAATCTTGTTGCCTCCAGCATGAAGAATGCTTAATGAGATGAGTTAAACCCAAAGCACATCTCTATTGCCACCAAGTAATAAAATTTCAAAACAACTTTTCCCACTTAAGTCCCAGAAACATCTCTGTTCTCTCCTCTCTAGTATCAAGCCTAAGAGCATATATCTAATTTTTAAAAATTAAATTACTTGACATATGGTTCAAATTATTTTCTCAGTACTCAGATATGCCACTGTGATAAGTGCAGTGAGGTCATTGCTTTTTCTGCTGGCCTACAACCACTGCACCTCACACGCTTACCTGTACTGCCAAGAATACAGAATGCACATCCTAGCTGAGACTGGAGCCTCACTGACAGCTCAGGAGTCAGGGTTGGCCACACACCTTAATTGAGTGCCACTCCAAGAAACACAACCAAGTGAAACCATCATGAGTAAAAAATAATATTAAATGCACAGAAACAAGATCAGCAAATTATGGAAGTAAACCAGTGTGAGCATTCTTTCAAAGCCTCAGATAATCACTCGGTACATGACAATATCTTTCCCAGTGAAGTAAGTATTAGTAAAATTCTTTCAAAAGGAATGAACTCTAAATGGCCACTTGACCCTAAGAGGATTTCAATTCCACAGGAAACAGGCCTGAGTAAATGCAGGCTGAGGGTGTTGATAGTGTGTCCTCTGTATAAAATTATACCATTTGGGTTCCTTTCACATGTATTCACATAAATATTTTTTATTGAAGTGCAATAAGAAAAGGAGAAAAGGATAACCAAACTAAAATAAATATATAGAAGAAGCTGAAATCTAATAATGGAGGTTGTTTCAACCTAAAGTTCAGAAACAATACATTTTCTTTGTTGTACTAGAAATTAAGTAATAATAGTTTCTAGTCCTGGATCTATTCCTTATTAGTCCTGTGACCTCATCCATAAAATAAGCCTCAGCTATCAAATTGGAGTGATAATAATAGCTCACAGACTTATTAGGAGGAAATGAGGTGATGGAAGTGAGAACACTTTATCCTTTGTAAAGCACTCTACAAATGAATTGCGTTATTAATATTGGTTTATCCGAAGGTTATGTAATCCATACACCTGTCTAACGCCAAGAGGTACAAAACCAAGAACAAGACAAGATTAAAGTGATCATGGCTGTGCAAGTTTGTTTTTTTACATCAGTGAAAAGGGTTCCCTTCCCACTTCTTCAAAGAATAGCCAAATTAAATGGTCATGGAATAATTATGTTTAAAGTCCATGCATTATTTTTTAAGTTGCTTCCTCAAATGAAGTCATTTGTAATAATACTTTGAGTGTGATCGGTAAGAGAGCTTGGTTTCTGAGTAGGTATTGCCTGCACATATTCTTTAAGTCACTGTTCCTGTCCTCTATCCCCACTTTGTTACACAAGCATCCCCAGCATTAGAAGGGACTGGCAGCAGAAGCACCTTCTACCTTTACGGCATTGGTCTGAAACCATCAGCGCCTCTGAGATCTTGCTTCCAATCTCAATGCTTATCTTCCATTTACAGTCTCACCTCCAACTTGACCTTCAGCCCTCCTGGGAACCTGTCCTTCATTGTACTTCAGATTATTTTCTCACTTCTTACCCTAGACCACCCATCAAGCTCAATGCTGGCCTCAGGATCCCTCTGTAGTGTGAGCTCATGGGCAGTCACCTTCCTTCTAGATTCACCATAGACCTTAGAGTGAACCTGGCCAGGTAAGCCAGGCCGTACGAGTTGTGTTGCTAAGTTGCGCTCTTGGGTTCTAGGAGAAGAGCCAGATTATTCTGCCTTCCCTACCCGACTTCTGTTTCCCTGTGCTTTTCCCAGGCCTCTGTATGCACTTGTTGTGTACACATTCTTCCAGCCAAAGTACACAGGTGGTCACAGTGTTTCTCTCTGTTGACATGAGCTTTCTTCAAGCTAAGCTCCAAGGCCAGTGTCTATCTGCCAAGGCACCGCAAAGCCTCTAAGCTAAGGATGAGATCATTAACTATCTTCTGTTTCCCTTGTGAGATAAATCACATCAAGCCTTTCTTGACCCACCCTTTTGGCCCACACTTAGGAATTACGGCCACACTTCTCACTGCCAAAGGTGTTGGTGTCAAATGCTGGCTTAGGGAGAGTGGATCCTGTAAACTTGCCTCATCAGTAGGCTTTGAGGAATGACCCCAGGGAGCTAGATATGAACTTGCTGCTAGCTTATTTTTCACAAATATTGTCCTCCTGAGAACATCCAGGATTTCAGCCTCAGCAGTAAAACAACTATGTGTCTCGCCAACATACACTCTGTGCTGATAATTCTAGGGGAAGCAGAGGACAGTGCAAGTCCCTCAATGACTAGACTTACAAGTGATAGCAAATGCCTAAAAATTCAAAGCCCTCCTGTTTAGGAAGGTGATTTCCCCTATTTTAATGGCATAAATAATACCTTTGACTGCAATTTATATAGCAACTTACAGTTTCAAACAATACTATCTCTCATCGTAAACTTTCATTCTTTTATCTTTCCTTTCTCACGGCCCAGTCTTAGGTTCACTGCTGTTAAGCCTTGCTGGTGGCAGAATAGTAAGTTCTCTATGCTTTCAATGATTGAATATGATCGCTCCCAAATTCACTCATGGTCTGATGTTCCAAATGTTTAAACATAGGAATTGAAAACACTAAGGTGCTGGAACACCAAACATATACCTTCAAGGGTTTATATAGTTCCAAACTGACAGTACATAATCCTCCCCAGATTAAAGTCTGCTCAAATGTTACCGTATAATCAAAGCCCTTTTCTGGAAAAAAAAACAAAAATCTTAAAGACATTCTGGATACATTTTCTGCTTAGTATATTATATGGTTTGGAACTGAATCTCCGCCCAAATCTCATGTCCCATTGTAATCCCCAATGTTGACAGTGAGGCCTAGTGGGGCTTGATTGGGTCATGGGGGTGGGTTTCTTGCTTGGTGCTGATCTCATGATAGAGAGGGACGAGTTCCTGTGAGATCTAGTCATTTACATATGTATGGCACTTCCCCCACCCTCCTCTCTTACTCCTGCTCTGGCCATGCAAGATGTGCCTGGTTTCTCTTCGCCTTCCACTATGACTGTAAATTTCCTGAGGCCTCCCCAGAAGCAGAAGTCACTATGCTTCCTGTACAGTTCTTCCTGTAGAACTGTGAGCCAATTAAACGTCTTTTCTTTATAAACTACCTAATCTTAGGTATTTTTTATAGCAGTGCAAGGATGGGTTAATACAGTATACTGGCTTAGGACAGGGCCTGTTAATTTAGGTGGAGCCTCAGATTAATATTCTAGGTTGCTTGATGTAGTGTGAAAAAGTCTTTAATGTTCTAAAATTAATAAATGAAGATGACAAAGGCTCCTCAATAAACCAGACTTAGCTGAATTCCCTCGTAAAGATTCATAGAGACTCTAGAACTTCTTACACAACAGCTAATGTTAATTGAATGTTTATTATGTGCTAGACACTGTGCTACATATTTTACATACATTATTTAGTCCTCCTGAAAACCTCTTAAGGTGAGAAACAATTCTGATCCTGTGAAAGTACTGTCATTGCTCCATTTTATGAATGAGCAAACTGAGGCACAGAGAAGTTAAGTAAAGGGCCAATTTACACAGCCACCAAATGTGGAATCAGGCTCTGAATGATAGGCAGGCTGGACCCAGAGCCAGCCCACTTCTGGAAACCACACCTCTGCTCATTTTATCAACTTTCACATCACTCCTTTTGCTAACAGTTGAGACACCAAACAGCAGAGGTTTTTCTGCCTCTAGGACAAAGATAACTCACAGTATTCAGAAACTGACATAATGTTGGAGAATCTGGATTGTATCCAGAGTCAATCAGTGAATACCATGGATCCTGAAATGAAGAGGAAGAACCAATAACTGCGGTTTTATTTTAGCAAAAATTTGCAAGCTCTATCAGTTTTTATTGCCCCATGCATTCACAGTTGCTGGTCTCTTAACATGACAAGCATGTATACAGTCTCTTTCACTTTAGCAATAGTCAAACATCATAATCCCTATAGTAAATATTTTCAATCCTTCAAGTTGAAAATATTTCTACATTACTCATTAGGAATAAGATTACCAGATTGGGGATGGGTGTGGGGAGCTATGTATCTTCTCACTCGTGCTAACGTGCCAACGGAATCAACCCTGGGCAGGATCATCCCTCAAGAACCTCCCCAAGACAGTCAAGGAGTGTTGCTTTCCCTCGAGGCCTATCCTCAGAGTCCCTCTTGGCTTTTCCCTTCATAAACAAAAGGCTGTCTTTCAGGAATGGTGGGTGAAGAAGACTTCCACATCTACATTCTGTCACTCTCATTCTTTGTGAAATTAACGACAAGATTTTGTGAGAGAGGCAGGGAAGACTGGATGTTCCATTTAGATGGAATGCAAAACTTGATCCCATGTGAAATCCTGGAACAGTCGCAGAAAAAGTACTATCATATTATAATCCAAGGATTATTAGCAACCCTGAAGGAACAGGCAGACAGAAGCAGTTATGTTGTTTGGGAAAATGTTACATTATATTTCCATATAGAAAGGAAGTCATACATGGCTATGCCTCAGGGATCTTAAAACCCAAAGTTTACAATTATTCATGGCACAAAATATGGATATAATGTGACAGTTTTTGAATAGGAAGCCACCTGCTGTGATGGGCTCAGGAAATAAATTTAAAAGGCTAAAGACACAGGTGGAAGAAAGTATTTAGACACTATCATTATTTACTTTGACAACTAAAATAGGATTGAAATGACAGACACCTCGTGAAGTAGGTTAGGTTCTACCCCATTCCTGCATGTTTTTGTGACTCCCTACACTTCACCTGTCCTATGCCTTTGGTTATTTCTTGTCCTTTTTCACTAAACTCTTTGGGAGCCTTGGTCATCCCTGAGCACTCTCAGCCCTAGAACAGCGCCCCACTAGAACACTAGTGAGTGCTTAGTAGGTATATTATTATGGCCTGAATGTTTACATCCTTCCAAAATTTTATGTTAAAGCCCTAACCCCCAGTGTGATGGTATTAGGAGACAGGGACTTTGGGAGGTAATTAGGTTTAGATGAGGTCATGAGGGTGGGGTCTACATGATGGAATTAATGTCCTTTTGAGAAGAACCAGGGCTATCACCTTCTTCCCACTACCCCCAACCCCACCATATGGGATACAACAAAGACAGCCGTCTACAAGCCAGGAAGCAGTCCCTCAACCAGAACCCAACTGGCTGGCATCTTGATCTTGGACTTCCCAGCCTCTAGAACTATGACAAATAAACGTTTGTTATTTAAGCCACCCAGCTTATGATATTTGTTATAGCAGCCTGAGCAGGCTAATACCTACATATTCACTGACGATGAATGGATGAACAGTGCTTCTGAAGAGCTAGATGTAAAATTCAAGTGAGGGTCAATACAATTATTTCCCAACGGTGGCAAAGAATGCTTTAGTTTCCTGTTTCTGCTTTACTCTACTTTGAAATCCTTTGAAAAACTGAATTGTATCAAAGAAAATATCAATCTGATATTTTTAAGAAGCTATTGATCTTCTTCAAAGAAGTCATTTATATGAACAAGTAATGGTGGTAGATGTGCAGAATCAGATGCCTTGAAATGATGGTGACATTTATTTTCAAATTTTCAGTCAGTTGTTTAGTCTAAGCCAAAATACCTCTCTTTTGTAATTTTTCTCACAGATCCATTTTGTTGACTACACATTGTGAACAACACTTGAACAATTACTTTGAGTTTGCTTATACACTTGATTTATTTCTCATGACACAGTCTAATTGTTTCAGCCAGAGATTTATTAAGAATAGTAATACATCAAATGGACAGTGGAGAATAAACAAATGGTTTTGTTGTTTATTGACAATTAAAAGTACCTGTTTTGTTTACTTTGATTAATCAGTATATTAGAGCTCTCTATGGGGTTTTCCAAAGCTGACATATCCAATATACATACAGTGAAGAGAAAATATCTCAGCAAC
Organism: Cebus imitator; assembly: GCF_001604975.1. Taxonomy (NCBI): domain Eukaryota; kingdom Metazoa; phylum Chordata; class Mammalia; order Primates; family Cebidae; genus Cebus; species Cebus imitator. The sequence goes on from NW_016107337.1 coordinate 10,993,766, forward strand.
TTAAGGTCTTATGCTATGAAGCCCAGTGAGCATAAGTTTATTGCTTTAGATGTTGGCTTTTTTTCTCCTTAAATTAACTGAAAACAGCTTGGAAAGAACTTCACAGTAACTTTCTGGCTCATCAGCACAAGGACAGCCTAGGACCTACTGGCAGAAACGTCATAGGAAGCTTATATTCTTTCTTCTCCATTTTGGATCAATAAAATAGAACAGTACAAGGGACTTTTTCAATTAGAGTAGAATGCCCTAAGCAATCTGTTGGATGGGAATTTTTAGGATTCATGTTTATTATGTCTAAAAGAGAATAATCGTCACTTGGAGTTAAAAAGGATGAAAACAGTGAGACCTCCAGAGAGCAGAAAAAAGTCCTCTTTCCAGGGCAGTGTCCTTTCCTCTCCTGAAAGCAGAACTATATCTTTCTTGGAAAATAAATGAATGAAGAACTAACTTGAAGCCAGCAACTTCTAGCGGCCATTGGTAATAAAGCATCTCTATCCCTTTCTCGAATCAATCCAAGAACACAGCCTGCAGAAAGTATGTGGAATGAGGGTGGACAGAGCAGTCCCATGACATGGTGACACAAAAGGGAGAAATCAGGTAAGACATGCTCTGCCTTTCTCAGAGTGTCTGCTTTTCTGGCCTTTGGCTGTGTATATTTTAACTGTTCTCTGAACCCTAAGAAAAAATGTTCACTCATTAGGAATTTTTACTCCACTCACCATATCAGGAAATGTTAAAGCTAAAATAAATTTTTGGTGATATGTCGGTTATCTCTATGATCATATCACAGTGAAAAATCAAATCAAAAAACAGTAAATAAAATATCTATGAACAGGCTTAAGTATACATAACGCAGTTTTTCAATAAGTCTGCGTGATTTAATTTTAAAGTATCCGAAGGCATCAATGGACCAGTGCTATAAACAGAATATGGAGACCCCCAGGCCATTATATTGCCCCATAAAAAAATGAAGCAAATACATTTCTATGCACCCAAAATGGAGCACAAATGTATCTTTTCATAATAACTGAATTTTACATGCAGTGAAATGATGTCTCTGACATTTCACTAACCCAGAAAATCTCTATTTATGGCCATGTTGCCAATTATTCTGGTACCCAGGTCCTCAATCAAGCACATTAATTTAAAATAGTACACACATGTTAGAAGAAAAAGACTTCTCTGTTCCCTTTTGATCTTCACTCAGTTTCAGTTAGTAAACAGTTTTTAAACATTTATTGTACTAAGAATTATGGAGACTTAAAATTAAAAATGAATGTTCAGTTTTCCCTGAGGAGTTTACTAAATTAAGGACAAATATAAAGAGGATTTTTTTTTGCTTTAATTAACTACGCAACTACAAAGGCACTCTCCAGGTAAAACAGCAGCAATGGTGTGCTCCACCTACAAAAGGAAGGATGAGAACTAAATTATTGTGGGAAATTCTCTCAATACGGGGAGAAAGAGGCAGAGTGAAAAGACTAAATTGACTTTTTCGTGTCTGAATTAATGAGAAGCTGTGTAACTATGTAAAATAAGTGTCTTGCACATGGTAGGTACTCAATAAATAATATAGAATTAAATGTTATATTATCAGCTTCTCAGTTACTCCTCATTATACCACTCCATTACCCCCAAACTGCTAGGATCCTTGGGTCAAACTACCTCCCAATGGAACCCTAGCTCTTCTTAATTCCCATACTGGTTTCAAGTTCTATTTCTAGCTGTCGTAGAAAATCAGTTCACTACATGATAATAATTCCATTATGTGAAAAAACCTATGCTTGCTAGGCCAGTGCTGCAAAACATCGTCTCTTCTCAGTTTTACAGAAGCAGCAGCTAAAGCACAGAAAGGTGAAGTAACTTAGTGATATGGTTTGGCTGTGTCCCTGCCCCAATCTCACCTTGAATTGTAATAATCCCTAGGAGTCAAGGGTGGGGACAGGTGGAGATAATTGAATCATTGAAGTGATTTCCCCCATACTGTTCTCGTGTTGGTGAGTAAGTCTCCCAAGATCTGATGGCTTTATAAATGGGAGTTCCCCTTCACAAGCTCTCTTGCCTGCTGCAATCTAAGACGTGATTTTGCTCCTCATTCACTTTCTGCCATGATTGTGAGGCCTCCCCAGCCATACGGAACTGTGAGTCAATTAAACGTTTTTCTCTTATAAATTGTCCAGTCTTAGGTATGTCTTCATTAGCATCATGAAAACAGATGAATACACTTAGCTAAACAAGACTCAAAGTTAGTAACAGGTGCAATAAGACTTTGAATTCAGGTGATATAAATCTAAAGCCTCTGATATTTGTGCTACAAATTGATTACCATCCCTGACATTCATGTTTTCTGTTGTGAACATTCTAGGCTCTCTCCTGCCTTGGGGACTTTGCACTGGCTAATTTCTTTGCCTAGACCATTCTTCCTGGAGTGAGCTGGGAGCCTGTTATTAAGCTGAAATAATCAAAAGTATCAGAATCCAGTTTTAAAGAGTTTGATTCAAGCTCCAAGTTGGGAATGACCATTCAGGTAACACAGACTCCAAAAGAATGGGGACAGTGCTCTGCAACTGAAAAGTTAGGTCTTGTTTATATAGGTGGAAAACAGAAATTTAACAGGATTACAATATATTTTTATACAAGGCTAGTTTATGAGTTACCACAATTTGATTAGTTACAGCTGTTTTCCTTTTCCTTTCACAATTTAGAAGTATATTTAACATTCCACTTTAGACAATGTTGTCAGAGATGTTGGAACTGAGCGACTGTGTTAGAGGGACTTCCTGGAGTCAGCTAGGGCCTGCGTTTGGAGTGCAGGCCTTCCCCAGTTTTCCTGCCTCTGGCCTGCTAGGGCCCTTGTTTCCACTTTCTCGCCTCTGGCAGGCCAGGTAGAGCCTTTGTTTCCATTTTCCCCGCCTCTGGCTCTTGGAGGTGGGGGCTCTGGGACTCGGTTGTAAAACGGTAGCCCACCCGGTAAAGGATTCAAGGATCGATCCAGAGGAGGTTTGAAAGAACCCCACTCATTGGACAAGAACACGAATGGGGAGGTAATAACTCAGGGGTAAAAACTCTAGCCGCCAGTGGGGGACAGCACCCTCTCTCCGGGTCCCCTTCCACAGGCATGGAAGCTGTCCTTTCACACTGCCAATAAATTGCACTATTGCCCACTCTTTGGGTCCACGAGTTCTATTTGAGCTGTAAAACTCACGGCAACCAAGTCCCCTGTCCCCATTCTTCGGGGTTAGGAAGGCCAAGAGCCTAAGTTCCGGCTGTAGCTATTCTGTTTCTGTGGTGGTCTAGCGGTTAGGACTCCTGGTTTTCACCCAGATGGCCCTGGTTCAACTCCTTGTGTGGGAACCAGGGAATCTGGCTGCAGCTGCTTGGGTTACAGAACCAGAATAACTCTATCTTAAATAGGTGCTGGGTAAAGTGAGACAGACCTACTGTGCTGCACTCCCAGATGGTTAAGTCATTCTAAGTCACAGGATGAGATAGGAGGTCAACACAAGATATGGGTTATAATTGTTTAAACAATTGAAAAAGGAAATTATAAAGACCTTGCTGATAAAACAGGTTGCAGTAATGAAGCTGGCCAAAACCCACCAAAGCCAAGATGGTAATGGGAGTGACTTCCTGTTGTCCTCACCACTACATTCCCATCAGCGCCATGTCAGTTTACAAGTGCCATGCAAATGTCAGGAAGTTACCCCGTATGGTCTAAAAAGGGGAGGTGTGAATAATCCACCCATTGTTTAACATATTAAGAAATAACCATAAAAATGGGCAACCAGCAACCCTCGAGGCTGCTTTGCCTAGGGAGTAGCCATTATTTTATTCCTTTACTTTCCTAATAAACTTGCTTTCACTTTACTCTATGGACTTACCCTGAATTCTTTCTTGTATGAGATCCAAGAACACTCTCTTAGGGTCTGGATCAGACCCTTTTTCTGTAACAATGTGATAAAGTCTTTGTGTAAGAAAAGTAAAAAGGAAGCTAATTTATAATAAATATATTAACAGTGAAGAGGGAAGTGTCTTCCTTTGCACCCTGTAGTCTTTTGCAGCATTTTTAAAACACTGTAGGTAAATAAAAGGCTAATCTAACAAAGAACAAATGTCACAGCTTCCTAGGTTACAGCTGTAGCTTGTAGCTGTCTGTCGGGTGACTCAGTTCCCATATTCACATTCTTTTAAGGCTCATTCACGTGCTGCCGTAAAATTTCTCATCAGGATTCACTTTCTCAATAAGACCAATCCTATTTAAAATTGTAGGGTCCCACACTGTACTCATGCTTTAATTTATTTCGTAGCACCAATCATCTTCTAATATACTATATAATTTACCTGTTGTATTTGGGGATCATTTTCTCATACTACAGCAAGGATTTTTGACTCTTGTTCATTGATATATTCTAAGCACCCACAACAGTAACTGGCAACCATGGTTCTCAGCCAGGATATCAGGTTTGACCAATAGAGCAACTCCTCTTGGTCAAGCTCCCTTGTAAAGAGTACAACCTACACAGTTGAAAAACAATAATCATATGTGTTGAATAACTTACTGTTTAAACCAAACTTGTCCAACCCGCCTTGTTTTGTTGTTGCTCTGTTCCGTTTTGTTTTAGGCTTTTAGCAGCTTGAAGCCATGGTTTTTAGTTTCTGTCTCTAGTGATAAGTGGAAAAGAGGGATGAGGCATGGGCTTTACCGACCTAACTGGAAACAGAAACTAAGAAAACTGATTGTTTTCTCTCCCTTGGACACTCCTGGTTTAAACAATTAAAAAAGGAAACTCATAAGTCGCATCCTTCTTAGGCGGCTATGATTGTCATATGTTCTATAGAAAACCACTGCCCCTTCAACTTCCATAAATTGTTACCAGTCCTATTTCCTGCAGAATATAAAGCTAATCTACTTTCTTCATCTACATGATCATGTGATGTCAGTCATGTGACAACAACCCTAAAACCACTCCCAAAACCTCCAAAAGTCCTTCATTGTCTAAGCTAAGTATTTTACAATATTGTTTTGAGCAAAGCTCTCATCTTCTTTCCCCTTTAAAGGCAGGGTAGTTGGCCATTATCTTCCTTTAAAAGATAATAGTAATTATCTTTTGATAAATAAGTAATTCCCACACATGTTGGGCACATAAAGGCGGCAACTTCATTCTGTTTGCTACTTGACAAAGGGAGATTCTTATGCAAATTAATTTAAAGGATGTTAATTAATTAGAATGGATGAACATTGTATGAACCATTTTCTTACACAATGTGCTGATCCTAAATGATCTCTGTTGAAAGCAGCTCTACACTGATCATTTTTGGCCAGCCTTGTTATTGATTTATATAGCTTTATTTTTTAAATGTGCCACAATTTCTCATTTTATGCTCAGTAGTGCATGCAATTATTGACAGCAACCTAATTACAATAAAAGTTCTGACATCTATGCTGAGTCTGAATTGAACAACCTAAATAGAAAGTCTTTTAACAAGTCTAGTTTGACTAGTTATATTTAGGCTTGAAGCATATATGCCTCCAGAAGTGCCTGTAAATAATCAATAGGCAACAAGTGTGGCTTATTAGATCAATATTTCCAGATATACCTATGAAATCTCTGCAATTGAAAATATTATTTTCTCTGCTTACATCTTATAGGTTCTGCTTCCATCCTAGCATAGTGCAGCTACCTCCAAATTTTCTCACAACTTCTAGTCCTCTACCCTCTAAAACATTCTCTATATGGCACTCAAAGAAATATTTCTGAGATGAAAACCTTACCCTTTGCTCCTGATAATGGTTTGGCTCTGTGTCCCCACCCAAATCTCATGTCAAATTGTAATCCCCAATGTTGGAGGCAGGGACTGGTGGGAGATGGATGGATCGTGGTGAAACAGGAGAGTTCCCTGATCCCCCTCACAGGATGTGCAACAGGGGTGTGGCTCACATGTTTGGCCACAAATGCTTAAACCCCTGATGGGAGAGGGAGCTTGCAGATGGGCAGGTGCAGGAGCTGTGGTGAGTGCTTTGGGCTCTGACTCTGCAATAGTGTCTAGGGGCAGGTGCCTACAACCTCAATCTTACAATATTCCTTTAGCCTTGACATCTGCAGACAGCTTAAGTGTTAACCTAACCAGCTCAATGGATCCTCTGCCTTTTCACAAAAGAAGAAGGCCAGTGTGACAGCTTTCTTTATCCCAACATTTTGCCCAACATCCCAGAAGAATTGGGTTGCACAGGAGCTTGAAGGATGAATGCGGGGTTTTATTGAGTGGTGGAGGTGGTTCTCAGTGAGATGGATGGGGAGCTGGTAGGGGAATGCAGTGGGAAGATGATCTTCCCCTGGAGTTCTGGCCATCCAGTGGCCAAACACCTCTCTACCCAACCCCAGCTGAACTCCTCTCAGTGTTCAGACATTCCTTCTCTTCTCCATTTCTCTGCCATGCCATTCCACTGTTCATCTGCTTGTCTTTTGTCTCCTCATCTGCTTCTGAAGCCTGGGGCTCAGAGTTTATGTGGGTAAAGGATGAGGGGCATAGCAGGCCAAAAGGCAACTTTAGGGCACAAAAACAGAAATGCCAGTCTCAACTTGTTTATGGAAGTCTCCAGGCTTGAGGGTGGAGCCTTTGCTGGGGAATCACTTTCATCTACCCAGCATTTCCCTGTCTCCTGTCCATATTAGTGGGGGTTGTTTCTCATGGTTTAACACAACTCCTCTTGGGGCTGTTGTCATGATAGTGAGTTCTCGTGAGATCTGGTTGCTTAAAAGTGTGTAGCACCAGCCAGACACAGTGGCTCATGCCCATAATCCCAGAACTTTGGGAGGCCAAGGCGGGTGGATCACCTAAGGTCAGGAATTCGAGAGCAGCCTGGCCAGCAAGAGATGGTGAAACCCCATCTCTACTAAAAATACAAAAATTAGCTGGGTTCCTGTAATCCCAGCTACTTGGGAGGCTGAGGCTGGAGAATCGCTTGAACCTAGGACGCAAAGGTTGCAGTGAGCAGAGATTGCACCACTTCACTCCAGCCTGGGTGACAAGGGAAGCTCCAACTCAAAAAAAGAAAAAAGAAAAGTGTAGCACCTCTCTCACTTTCCTCCTGCTCCATTCATGTGAAGCACCAGCTCCTCTTTTGCCTTCTGCCATGATTGTAAGTTTCCTGAGGTGTCCCCAGAAGCTGAGCAGATGCCTGCATCATGCTTCCTATACAGCCTGTGGGACCATGGGCCAACTAAGCCTCTTTTCTTTATAAATTACTGAATCTCAGGAGTTCTTTATAGCAGTGCTGGAACAGACTAATAAGGCTTCCTTAAATTCCTTCAAATGCTTCCTGGGTTTTTTTTGTTTTGTTTTGCTTTGTTTTATTTTTCTGTAAGATAAATCCTAAATCCCTCGAGCTGATGATCAGGCTCTGAGCGATACAGCTTATCACCATCCCCTTTATACACAGGTTCCACAAGCCATAAGTTTTAGAAAAATGCCATGTTCCTTTTGTCTCCAGACCTTTGCCCAAGCTACTTCATCTGCCTAAACTATCCTGTCCCCACCCTGCTCCTGTCATCCCCTTGGTAGCTAATTTCTTCTCTACCTTAGGTCTCAGCTTGGGCTTCACTCTCTCCTGACAACCCCAAATCTGGGTTCAGTGGCTCACCTCTGTCTGCATACTTCTACTATCACAGCCTTCTTTATATTTCTAAGTTCACTCTCTGTATCCTACAGAAGATCATGAGCTCAACAGAAAGTTTATTTATATTTCAACGTTGAACCTGTAGAACCTAGCAATGTACTTAATAATGCATATGGACATAATCAATGACAGATGACAAAATAGAGGGAAAACATTCCGAGTTCACTTAATTCATAAAGCATCCTACCATTCAAACTCAGATCTGTTTGTTCCAAAGTCCATGATGTTTCACTATACTGTATGACTGAAATAAATAAATTAATACCCAGGATGGGACTGGCTATTAGTGGACCAATCCTCAGGGACTGAAAACAAGAAATCCATAGAGCAATGAAGGGGAAAGGCAGTGCACAGAGCCAGTGGTGGTGTCTGAGTTTTCAGCATGTGGAAAAACACAAAGGTGTTAACAAATGGTCCAAGCCAGAACATAGAGTTTAAGAGAACCAACAGGCAGAGGTCCCAGTGCAGGTTATATCTGGAAATGGCTTGATGCAGATAGTAACACCTCAGCTACTAGGTTTGAGTTCAGAGTCAGGATACAAATACTTTTTGGAGAGCAACACATACCTCTAGTCTCATAGGAGCTAGGGTCTTGGGCAAGCTTTCAAAGAATGAATCTGGGAACAGAGAAACAAGGAAGAACTATTCACAGTAGCAAAGACAAGAAGTCCACCTAGAGGTACATCAACAGTGGACTTCATAAAAAAAAGTGGTACATATACACCACGGAATACTACGTGAATATAAAAAAGAAAAGCAAGTATGTCCTTTGTAGGAACATGGATGCAGCTAAAGGACATTATCCTAGGCACATTAATACAGGAACAGTAAACTAAATACTACCTGTTTTCACTTAAAGTAGAAGCAAAACATTGAGTATATGTGGATACTAAGAAGGAAACAACAGATACCAGGGCCTGCTTGAAGGTGGGAAGAGGGTGAGAATAAAAAAACTACCTATCAGGTATTATGCTTATTACCTGGATGATGAAATAATCTGTACACCAAAGCCCCAGGACACACAATTTACCCATGTAAAATACCTACACATAAACACCTTGAATCTAAAATAAAAGTTGAAAGGAAAAATAAATAGATAAATAAAGTTAAATGAAAAGAAATAGAACAGAGACCAAGGGATAAAAACCTATAGAAAGTAAAGGTTTAGTGACTAGAGCACACCTTTCCTCTCTTTAGTTATAGTTTCTATTTTTCTAACTTGTACCCCTATTGAATGCCTGGTATGTGTTTATATTTGAGTACCTTATTTTATCATTGTTTAAATAACTGTCATGATTCTTTCTGTTTATAAACTTCATATGTCCTCAATCTTTAAAAACACATGTGTATAAATGTAGACATACTTAACACATTAAAAGTCCAAATAATCTTACCACTGCTATCACTAGCCCCTTCTGAGATTAGCATTGCTCAGAGTTGAACAGGAATTTTTCCAGATTTATTATATGCAAATAGTAATATGTAAAATGTTCATGGTGGATTTGTGCAATGTGTACTATTTGCAACTGGTTTTTTTCACTAAAAAATGTGACTTGAATATCTTTATCCATGCCTATACTTAAAAAAACTACTCACTTTTAAAGCCTCCAAAATTACATTATATTTAACACAGTTATCTTGTCTTGAATTTTTCAGAAACAAATACTCCTTCTTCATCTCCTCAGCTCTTTGCAGAATGCCTGTCTCATAAGAGCTAAATGATATAAATAATTTCTATTTGTTGAACTGCAAACACAACCCAAGAGCTGAAACATGTATATCATCTAAAGTTCCCAAACCCTATTAGGGGTGTGTTACCATCTCCACTTGCAAGTGAAGAAAATTTCATGTTAAAGATTTGATCAAATTTCCCAATATTGCAGTGCTAAATAGTAGTGAGGCAGCCTTAGAACCCAGGTCTGACTCCCAAGCCACAACAAATATAAATTGAATAAATGCGTAGATGAATCTCCATTTGTACAAATCCATGTCGAAAACCAAGTGTCACACCCTACATGAATCCTTCAAGAATGAGAAAAAAATCATTCAAGGAAGAGAAGAAAAGTAACAGATAAATACAGAGCTGAAAGTACCTGAGAAGGCAGGAGGTGACCAGAGCAAAGGGCACCTGGAAGAAATGATGAAGGGGAATGAAGAGACAGGTTCTACTTATGGGGGTGTCAGACAGAGGAATACATCAGTGGATAGTCACTGTGGACCATGATTACGATGTGACATAATCCCTCAGAACAGTGCTCAGGAAGAGACAGTGGGAAGTAAGGCAAAAGTGATATCAGGTGCAGATAGTAGTTTTGCCATCATCCAGGAAAAAGGAAATGAAGAACTGAACAAGATAGAGACATCAATAATAAAGAATAAGGGTTCAGAATGGGAAATGTGTAGAAATAAAATTGAGCAATGCAGCTGATGGTTGGATATGAGAAATAGAAAGGCCAAAATGATGGTAAGAAACTGGCTGTCAGAGAGAAGGTGGGGCCATGAAGCAGTATGACCAAGAGGAGGAGGGGGTCAAAAGGAAGACGAAAAGTTCAATTTTGAACATTTTAATTTAATGTATGAAGAGCATCTAGTTGAATTGCAGAGGGAAAGAGAAGGCCAAATTGTTCACCAACATGCCATCTCTTATTAAATAAAGCTGCAAATATTTACTGGATTCCTACTCTAGGTCAATCATCTGCTAAGTCTCTAAAGTCTGGGAGAAAAACTGAGTTAAACAGGTATTTAGGATCACTGCAAAAGGTAATTGGTAAATGCAATGGGAGCTGAGAGGAATGAGCATTAAATAGCGTCCATCATTCTTGGTGTCTCAAGAAAGAAATCTGGAGAACAAAAGTACCAGTTACTGAACTCTCCGATCTTATGATGTCAGAAGACTCTGACCTTGTTTTTACTCCTATTCAGCTTTGTTATCAATGTCTAGGATGAAGGCACTGAAGACAGCTTATCACATATGGAGCTGTTCCTTAGTTTGGCAGGGTAGAAGAGGGCTGGAAAATAAATATTCAAGATTATCTCAACCAACTAAAATAATAGAAGTCCAAGAAATAAATGTTTAGAAACTTTGGTAACATTTTATATGAAAAACAAATCTGAGATTTTTATTGAACCCCAAGTTCAATAAAAGCCAAAATATAAATCAAAATAAAAATTAAATTTTGGAATATTGGCCCAAAAAGATCATTATATTCTTTACTAGTCAAGAGATATCTGTGTAATGAATTTTGGATATTTGATTTTATATGGAAACTGGCAAACCTGAGACATATAAGAATAATGAAAAAGATAAGGGATGTGAAGAATTACATCACATTTAAAAAACAAAAAAAGACTTGGAGAACTTAGAGGATTTAGCCCAGAAAAGACTCAAAGGAATAAGGAATAGAATGTCGTCTTAGATATTTAAAAGATAATAATTTGGAGAATAAGTAGTTTTGTCCAAAGTGGTCCAGAAAACACAACTAGGAGCAATTAGTAGGTATTACTAAGAGGTACATTTCACTCTACTTAAGAAATAGCTTTCTAAAAAGAACAGCCATTTAATGGAATGGACTGCTAGATAAACAAGTAAACTCCACTTGCCTGAACCTGTCAAGCATTTATAGCTAATGTGAAGGAGAATCATGTATTAGTTGGGAGGCTGATTTTGATAATCACATCTTTAAGATTTGATGAGCCTACATTTTGCAGAAGATCTGTACTGATATTACACATGAGAAAAGATGCATTGATTCAATACAATAGCATGAAAGAGCTAGAATTTAGAATCTGGGATCTTGGACTTGAATCTTGATTCTGTCAATTGTGAGTTGTAGCATTTTACCAAAAGTCAGTTTCCTTATGTAAAAATGGTAATGATAATGTCTGCCCTACTTCATCCTTATGAGAAAATCAAGTGAGACAATGTAAATGAAGCACTCTGTATAAATTGCTAGTTGTTATTACTAAATAATCACCAAAAGTTAGCCTCAAATCTCCTGATCAGGAAATTGAAACCACTCTGCCCTCTTCAAACTTATATTCCAGGGAAAATTGGTTTCTTCTATTTCGTTCAGACCAAGCATTTTAAGACATCAAGTAACATGATTTCTGGCATTAATTAAAACCTTGTGTCAATTTTTTCCTATAAATAATTCAAGATCTATTTTTTTAATTTTGCCTACTGCTAAAAATCCTTCATTTTATTATCAATTTTTATTATTGATTGTTAGAAAAAAGAATTATATGTGAAATCCATTATGTGTATGTGAAGAGTTTATATTGTAGAATTTATTTTTTCTACAACCAATAAGTATCACATTTTTCCATTTACTCAGTTTTAGCTTTGATGTTTTATATTGTGCTTATAAAGATCAGGTCTCAGACACAGTGCTGACTTGAAATTATTCTGCTTTTTCCTCTTTCCTTTAGAATTATCTTGCTTTTATAATGTTTTCCAGACTGGAGTAGCTTTTCAGAAAAAGAGAGATGGCCCTGACACTGATTTTCTCATAGCAGAATCCAGCAGCCAGTGCCAGGACTGAGATGTAAGATTTTTGTATGTGCTTTCTCCAGCAAATGCCAACTTTTTTTTTTTTTTTCGCTATTTCCAGTGTCCAATCTGCTTGCCAATTATTTCTAATATACTGTTGTCTGGTTTAGCTGTGAATTACAAACAGTACTATATTTTAACATGTGAGACAAAGGATAACTTCCACGCCCAAGCTGATCAAGTATTTAGTTTTCTATTTGACAGATCCAGAATAAAATGCAATTTGAGAGTATATTGTGTGTCAGTATCAACCAAATACCCAATTGCTTTAGTGCTTATCCTGAAAGTGGCCAGACCAAATGCAACAATTGGAAATAGCAGAAAAAGTAAAATTATTTTCAACTGAAATCGAGGTGTTAGTTTGTAGTTTATTTCCAGGAAAGCACAGTTAACTAGGTGTGTGTGTGTATATATGTATATGTATGTGTGTGTGTATATATATATATATATATGCATTGTATCGATGTATGTATATATATGTGTGTGTGTGCGTGCACACACACGCATATATACATTAAATCAAGACAATAGAGTGAAAGAGCTAGAATATATAATCTGGAATCTTGGATTTGAATCTTGATTCTGTCCATTTTGAGTTGTAGCATTTTACCAAAACTCGGTTTCCTTACGTAAAAATGGTTATATATACATACACACACATACACACACAAAGTATATATATTTACAAAGTATATATATACACAAAGTAAATATATATGTGAGAAATATATATATATTTACTTTGTATGTATACAAAGTATATATACATTAAACTTCCTCAGTCATCTTGAAACAAAGAAAAGATAAATGTCATAATGTTATATTCTTCTAAGTATCTAGCAAGTATCTAATATTTTCCAATGCAAGATTTCAAGGTTTCTTTACTTTGGGGAATTTAGGAGTTCTTATGCCTAGATTCTATTTCAAGCTCAACCGAGTAACCTTGTGAACTTGTGTATATAAATTGGCTCCTCTGCAACTGTCTCATGTATATAGTGTGAGCTCACTATAGTGAGTCTGATTACTTATAAACTACCCAGCAGCTCAGATTGTGTAAGATTTGCTTTCATTAGGATTCTTTGACACCCCACTGAAGATTAAAATGTAAGTAATCATCTCAAGTTAATAAATCTTTTATCTAAATAAGCCAGATTTGGAAGTAGAAAAAAATAGAATTGTTTTGGAGCTGGCACAAGTCGAAATGAAGTTAAATACAGGGAATTTAAACGGTAGGAAGTAAACCAAGTAACTGGTTCAAAATATGCAGCAGAAGCTTGTTTGTCTACTTAAATTTGTCGAGTATTTGCAAATAAGATAATTGTGGATACTAGCACTAGTGAAAAGATAACAGTCTGATGGATCTCTTCACCAGCTAATTCACAATTGTAGATTGACAAATACTTCTCAGGCACCTGACACTGATATTACAAGGGAAATAAAGATGTTTATTTAATGTAGTTACTTAAGCTTACACCCAATTTCGCCCAAGATGTTTCCCTTGCCTCTGAAAATAAGTTCTTTATTCATTGCCCATTATTAATCAAATCATAGTTATTTTTAAACTAATTTAGACTATTTTAATTAAAAAGTCACAGTGTTCAAAAGGTATTGTAAAAAATACAAAACAGTTGTTAAGGTTAGGATTAAATAGTAATGTCAAAGATTTTATAAGAACTCTGGCCTCTCATCTTTTGGTATATTTAAAAGATAGTGTTACAGATAGAATTATGCTTCATTTTTACAGGCTATATACTCTTTGGGGAAAAGTTAGCCCCTTGAATAAAAAAAAAGCTAAAACAGGTTATTCTGTTTATATATGCAAATAGGCCAAAAATGACCTAATTTCTCCATAAGAGAGTTCAGTACTAATATCTTCTAAATGATGTGCTTGTAAGAAAAGACAGACCTCTCTTTTTATTTTTCTTGCTATTATCTTTTCTGAATATGTAAAATGTTAGCTGTCTTATAGCTGCAAATATGGAATATGCCTATCATGTCTAATCCCAGAAGCTGGAAAAGAGTTTTAAATAAGAGGTAATATTTTTTGGTAAATACATCTAATGTTTTTTCCCCACCAACATTGCAAATTTGTGTACTCAAATAATCATATATATAAATTGCTAATCTAAGAACTGAGTTACCCAATCCAATAACAACAAAAATCAATTTTATCCCAAATAAAACAGTTGTCCCTGTAAAGAAATTGTGCCTGAGTGACAAACCATGTCTCAGTCAGTGCTTCCTGCTTTCAGATATTGGACAATAAAAAGTACTGAGATACCAATTATTTCTGAAATAAGAAATCATGAAACTGTTTAATTATAATATTATTTTGTAATATTTTTAGAATATGTAATGGTGTAACTGCCCAAGGGGTTTACCTTGCCTGCTGCCTAGATAGAACTGATCTACTAGGACAAGGAAATAGCAATGTAGAAAGAGTAATTCACATAAAGCCGGCTGTGCAAGAGCCCGAAGTTTTATTTTTATTCAAATCAGTCTTCACCAGCATTTGGGGATCAGAGTTTTTAAAGATAATTTGGTGGGTAGTGGCTTGGGAAGTGGGGAGTGCTGATCAGTCAGGTTGGAGATGGAATCATAGTGAGGCAAAGTGAGGTTTTCTTGCTGTCTTCTGTTCCTGGGTGGGATGGTAGAACTAGTTGAGCCAGATTACCAGTCTGGGTGCTGTCAGCTGATCCACTGAGTGCAGGGTCTACAAAATATCTCAAGCATTGTTCTTAGGTTTTCCAATAATGGTGTTATCCCTAGGAGCAATTTGGGGAGGTTGAGATTCTTGGAGCCAGAGGCTGCACAACCCCTATGTTGTAATTTCTAATCTTGCAGCTAATTTGTTAATCCCGCAAGGCAGTCTGGTCCCCAGGCAAGAAGGAGGTCTTTTCAGGAAAGAGCTGTCACCAGTTTTGTTTCAGAGTCAAACCATGAACTGAATTCCTTCCCAGAGGTAGTTTGGCCTACACCCAGGAATGAAGAAGGACAGCTTAAAGGTTAGAAGCAAGATGAAGTCAGTTAGGTCTGATTTCTTTCACTGTCAAAATTTCCTCAGTTATAATTTTGCAAAGGTGGTTGCAATGGTAGATTCCACTTTCCCAAAAAGGGTTTTTTAATTTTTTTAATTAATTTTACATATTTTGGGGGTATATGTGATATTTTGATATCTGTATACAATGTGCAATGGTCAAATCAGGGTAATTGGCAAATCCATTACCTTAAACATTTATATTTTCTTTGTGTTGAGAATATTTCAATTCTTCTCTTCTAGCTAATTTATAGAATAAATTATTGTTAACTATAACTTCCCTACTGTGCTATCAAATGCTAGAACTTATTTCTTGTATCTAACTGTATTTTTATACACATTAACCAACTTCTTTTTATTCCCCTCTCCCTTCTTTCCTTCCCAGCCTCTGGTAGCCACCATTCAATTCTCTAACCTTATGAGATCTACTTTTTTCACTCTGTTAAATTATGTTTGGAAAATACTTATGTCATCTGCTCTATGCTTTTGACTGTGCACCTCATTTAGACTTCTAGAAGTAAGCTCAGTATTTCTAATAGAAATAAAAGGTAAAGAAGTAAAGAAAACAGGATGCCTTACATTTTCACTTCTCTTAAAGAACAATATGTTTGATCCTAAAATAAATAATAAACCCACTAGCCCATGTGTTGGCTTTTATTATCAGTCTAAAGCCAGTTCTGCCAAAGACAAAATCATCTGATCAGAGTAGGGCCACTTAGCCTGGTTTTTGTGAAGCTATTTTAATAGCCCTTGAACAGAGGGGTCAATTCCTGATCACTAACATATAAACCAGCCACAAGTAGGAAAATGAATATATTTCAGTGTGAAAACTCAGTTGCTATGAAGCAAACAATGTCAATCACTTTTGAAAGAGACTGACTTCCTCACCAATCATTACATTAGTCAAGGTCAATGGCCTTTTTCAGTGCTAGCTGTGACAGTGGGCACAGGTGGCTCTAATTGGTACTACTTTTTTAGGGGGAGGCTTCTAAAATTCCAGAACAAAGACACTGAGAATGAATTCACTTTTAAACTACTCAGAGATGGTATTTAAATTCATCAATATTGATGGTTTTTAGCACTCTCCAGAGTCTCCCTGTGTTTTTGGTTATGTAATTATTACAAAGAAAAATGATTCCATGTCATGATTCAGACATGAAAAGTGAGAAAAATCTCTTAAATCATAAATTGAAACTTAAGAGCAGAAATTTTCTTAAAACAATAAGGTGAAAGCCATTCTTCCTGTAATTTACAATGGATATGCTATGCTCCTAGTTATTTGGGGATTCTGTTTAGATTTCAGAAAAATATTAGAACATCTTTGAAATCTTCATTCCCTCCAATCTTCCACATCTACTTCTTTCAAGTATGAGAGGCAGACAAGATGGTGCCATGTTCTTTTTTCCCCTGAGGGGAAAAAGAACTATAGCACCTTGACAGTTCATTCCTATGCATAGCCACAATTTTTAAATGAAAGGATATCTGAAATTTCAAATAAAAAAAGTATATGACAGAGCCCCTTTTTTCTAACTCATTGGAGAACATCCTATCTCCAAAGCTCCTCTAAGCAGATGCCAGGCCAAAATTTGTAGATGCAAAGCTTCCTGAAAGCAGGACCTGTATCTTGTCTATGTTATACTCCTGGGGCTCAGTACAATATCAGTTACCTTATAAATACTCAGAAAATATTCATTAA
Organism: Cebus imitator; assembly: GCF_001604975.1. Taxonomy (NCBI): domain Eukaryota; kingdom Metazoa; phylum Chordata; class Mammalia; order Primates; family Cebidae; genus Cebus; species Cebus imitator. The sequence goes on from NW_016107337.1 coordinate 11,010,726, forward strand.
GTGAATGAACATATGGATAAATATTACTGTACTTTAATTTCAAAATATAAATTATTTGGAGAAAGAGAACTAGCCTGTTCTCACTGACTTGTGGGATAAAGCAATACTCAGAACATAAATGTGAAGTACATACATGTGGAGAGCAATCTTCTACTCTGAGAGACTGGATTCTAGTGAACAGTACTGTACTGCTGCACTTCAAGTCTGTATTAGTCTGTTCTCATGCTTCTATGAAGAACTGCTTGAGTCTGGGCAATTTATAAAGGAAAGAGGTTTAATTGACTCACAGTTCCACATGGCTGGGGAGGCCTCAGGAAACATACAATCATGGTGGAAAGGAAAGCAAAAACGTCCTTCTTCGCATGTCAGCATGAGGGAGAAGTGCCAAGCAAAGTGGGAAAAGCTCCTTATAAAACCATCAGATCTTGTGAAAACTCACTCACTATCACAAGAACAGCATTGGGGTAACCATTCCAATGATTCATTTACCTCTCACTGGGTCCTTCCCATGACCTGCGGGGATTATGCAAACTATAATTCAAGATGAGATTTGGGTGGGAACACAGCAAAACTATATCAAAGTCAGAAATCTGAGGTTTTTGCAGTGGTTTTGTTATTTTTTTCTAACTTTGTGATCTTATACCAATTATTTAAGCTCTCAACTGTATCATCACCTCAAAAATGGGCCCTGAGCAATATTACCCTGACACCTCAGGGTGTATCCTGAGTGTCAAGTGAGAAGCTCTGCATGTAGAGATAATGACAGCATTGTCAAGCCACATACCACAGAGTAATGTGCATGCTTAACTTGTACTTCAGAAAGACAGCTGTGGGGTCCTGCAGATTTTTAAATCATCAGTGCAAATATCCTTACTATAATAATGCTAGAAATGTAAAAATATTGCTTCCATAAATGTTTTTAGCACAAAATTTAGTGCAAAAAAAATGTTTCCTGGAATTATAAAGATTGCTTCTCGGGAAATACCATTCTAACAGTATTTGCAAGGAAAATGTTAATATGACTCTTATAATTTTTGTAGGAATCAAGCAAAACACTCTGAGACACTAATGTGATACAGCTTAAATAAAACAACATTTGAATATTCTAGCATTTTAGCTAAGGGGCATTTTACCCCCAGAATCCCCTTTGGGAGTGATGAACTTTATATCCTTATTAGGAACGCTGCTTGCAGATGGTCAATTGTCAATCTCCATTAGGGATTATATGGCTAAAGATGAAGACAGCCACCTTGTTCAAGGGCATGTCATCTTCCCAGGAAGGCCCATGTCCCATGACTGATTGACACAGAGCCTCTCGCCCCTACCCTTGGGCAACTCTGAAGAGTCACCCTAACTTCAGAGCTCCCCAAAACGTTCACTGAGGCCTCCAGTGGGACTGCCTCACTGCTCAGCTCCTCTCTCAGCCCAATCTTACCCTTCGCTTCCACAGCTGTTTATCCCAAGAACATCCCTAATAAACCCCCTGCATGTTAACTCCATCTCAGAATCTGCCTCTGGTGGAGCCCAACCTGCAACGACTCTCAAAATGTTTTTCTGATTTTGTTGATGATTAGATGGAACCCCCCCATGAGACATAATTTACCTATATAACAAACATGCATATGTACACTTGAACCCAAAATAAAAGTAAAATATAAAAATAAAAAAATTAGTAACTTCTGCAAATAGAAACTACTGCATATTTCCTAGATTGCACACTGATAACAAACACTATCTCTTACCTCTTTTTTGTAAAGGACTTTGACAGCCACAAAGCATTTTTACATTTCTGTTGTATTAAACAGGGTCTCTAAAACACCCCTTGAAAGAAGGCAGTGCAAGTAATGTCACTCCCATATTAAAGATGAGGCATTGAAGCTCAGAGAAACTGAACAACTTAACCAAGGTTATCTAAGTGTGTAGGAAGGTGGGTTGGTGGTCAGTCAGTTCGTTAGTGGCAAATCTGAAATCTAATCATTTTCTGACTTCTGATCTAGGCCTTACTTGACCATACATAATTTTTTCTCATGAAAACTTTTGTTTGTGGTTCTGATCCTATGTAATTAATATTTAATGACTCACCCATGAACAATTTTAGGAATTTATTTTAAAACATCTTAAAACCCCTTGCAAACTCTGCCAACATCCTGAAATATCAAGATACTGGAGTTGGGAATAAATGCTCTATGATTAGAGATTATTTCTTTCCAGTGTTTGTTGTTGAAAATACTGGATTTGTTTTATTTCCTGACTAATCCTTATCCATAACAAAGTGCCTGGTACATACACGATACATTTCTAAACTAAAAAATGAAAAATAATATTTATTTTCTCTATTTTGTGAAAAGTTAACCAAAGCCCTAAACTTGTATATATGATTGTCCAGCCTCCAAGTAATCCCATATCTGCTATTTTAATTATACAAACTCCTCCTTAATCTCTTTCTGTGCCACATACAAAACACATGCACACACACACATGCACGCGCGCGCATGCGCGCGCACAAGCACATGCGCACACACAGTTTTCTTTGCAGGAAATAATCAGTCTTTTGTTTTTCAAAATTCCTTTAAAAATCAACTTCTCAGCGACTTGGAAAACTTTTTGTTTTGTTTTGGGTTTTTGTTTTTGTTTGTGGTTTCGCTTGGTTTTGATGTCTTTTCAGAGTACCCATTAAAAGGAGGTAGCTTAAACAAATAACAGGCAAACAAGTAGACATTAATCTCAACAAACCACAAAATAGCCGGGTCATAAAGGCTTCACTCTATTAGGATTAATAGTGAACTTTCTTCTCCAGAAGATAACCTGTGGCAAGAAACTTTTTAAAGATAAAACTATCTTTTGCTTCTGAGTTTCATTGGAGAATCTTTTTTCCAGGAATATTTTTCAAATTTAAAACTCTGATTTGTGCTTGAATTTCCAAAATTCTCAATTTCTCTGATTGATTCAAACCACAGTGGAATATTGTGTGCTCCCTTTTAAAAGAGAAAAAAAAGTGGGAGAACAAAGTATAATGGTTGTGTTAATATGTACAGCCAGCCATTGTCCTGTAACTAATTTAGAGAACATAAATTGGAAATGTCCAGGGAATGTGAGGACACCAGCTGGCTAGGGATACAAGAGAGAATCTAGGGTGCTTATGGAGACTGAAGTGATGTGATTGGATTGAGATATTCCACACCTTTATCCAGTAATGACACAATTAACACTCTTATTTTCAAGGCAAAATCTAAATCTCTTAGATAGAAAGGGTCCATTTTCTGATTCCTTTATCAGATGTAGCTCTCAGTCTATATAAGACATAGCTTAAAAAATGAAATTCTTTCCTTCTTTCAGTACCTTAAAGTTTACTCCCAAAGAAAATGTCTAATTTTAAGTAATGTCACTTGTCTTAAATTTAGTCTAGTACTTTATAATCATTTGCTGGAAGACCTTAATATAGTTAATTATCATGATCATTGAGGTTAAGTAAGCTTTTTGTATTAATGTCAGCCTTCTTAAAATGGTAATTGTCAGACAGCCACGATATCCAGCAAAGTTAAATAATTTGCCCTAGATGCAAAATTCAAAAGAACGCTGGGTCCAGAACACAGACTCACAAAAGCCTGAGCTTTTATTCAGTGCAGAAGGTCCCTACTACTCAAAGCAGAGTCTATGGACCATTAGCTTAACTTGGGACCAGACTGAATCAGAATCTCCATTTACCAAGCTCTGTAGATGATTTCCATGCATGTTCAAGTCAAGAATCCCTGCATTAGGTCATTTGTCTAATCATATCTATTATAGATAACCAGATAAGGGCCTACGTGGTCCTCGTATCATAGATTGGTCTCCTGCTAAAGTTACATTATTAATATGCCATGGCTGCCTCTGAATCACACATGGTCCATAGCCCTAAACCTCAGTTTGTAATCACTGAGATGCTTAAGTCCTACCATCTACATCTGTCCACCAGATTTCCTATAATATTTGAGCCATAAGCACAAATAGGATCTGATATGCAAGGACTCCAAACTTTGGTCTAATATGCTTTCCCATGTTCACTTCCCATCACTTCCTCCTAAAAATTTTATAACATAACTACAATAGCTTTCTAGCATTTCTTTAAAAACCTTGCATCATTATGCCACTATGCCTTTTCTTATACCTTTTCCTTTACCTGGAATGATGGTTGCTCCATCCAATTCATCTTTAAAGCCCAGATAATGTGGCACCTGTAAAAAGACCCTGGATCTGACCAAATATAGCAGCTTGGTTATCCTGATTATTTAGCATGGATATACTGTACATTTAATTGTTCAGGTCAATCTCTTCCATGAAACTGCATATAAAGACAGGGAATGTGTCTTATGTTCATGAACAAAAGATCTACCTTAATCATAGCCTGTACTCAACATTATTTGTTGAATTTATTTGAAATTTTATTGTCAAAAATTCAAAGGAAGTATCTGAATTATATTGTCAGCATTTGGTTACAATAAATTTTTTATAAGACCAATGTATAGCTTGTTGCTATCTGGAGATTTTTAGGAGTATGAAATTTTGCATAAGCAGATTTGACACTGAGGCATAAAACAGAGGCCACTAAATTTTGTATTAAGGGAGGGGACTACACAGAAAAGGGGGAAGGTTCTATGAAGCAATTTGACCTTCTTTACTGAGTAATCTTTATAGTCCTCCAATGGAACAGGGGCAGGACCATGATCTTTAATACATTTAAAAGGCAGCAAGTTATAATGAGTAATTTACCAAGACCATAGTTTCTATCTGGAAAGAAAGCATAGAGTTTGGAGAAGTCTATGGGATTTACAGTCAGAAAGTCTGTGTCCTTAGCCCCAGTGATGGGATTTATTTTTCAATTCTCTTTGGCAGGAAATGGTCTAAATCAGCCACTGAGCCTTCCACTACTAAAGAGGATGAGAATACCCACTTCACCTATTTCATAAGAATTTTATTAAAATCAAATGATGTTGCAAACAAAATCACCTTGTAAAACAAAAATCAATGACTCTTTACTGAATAATTGCAAAAACACAACTCTGTCCTACGTGAAACTAGGCCTGCAAGTGACCATCTTCCTCACTACTAGAAAAGTGGCTCTCAAATTTTAAGCACAAATGTAGAAATAAAAATGATTTTACTAGCTAGCCTCTTTAGAGAGATTTTTAAAAGTATGTGTACCCTAGAACTGAGAAACATTTCATATGGTCACATATTTTCAATGCATGCTCAAGTATTTACTGGTAATTTAATGTCAGGTGGTTAAAGATCTGCAAAAGGTACCAGTATTTATTGAGCCCTTAATATGTGTGAAGTGCCAGGAATGTGACAGTGAACAAGACAGTTCACTTCCTGACTTCATGAAGTATACAGAATAATGGGGATACACATAGGTAAATAGAATTCTTAAACCCCTATATTTTGTTTTATTTTTACTGGAAAAGAATGAGTGACTTAATATTGGTACTTCATGAACTGCTAAATTGATGACTAAGTTGCACCAAAAAAATTCAAGAGGTGGCAGCCAGGATTATAAAAGTTACCTAACGGTCAGCCAGAGGCAGCCATTGCTGACTTTGAGTGGCTGTAGCACTCTAAGAGAATCCTGTACTTCAAACACCTTTTCTTACCTGCTTGCTGAGTGGTTTCCGCAACATTTTTGAAAAGATTCAAGAAATTTACACACAAAAAAGGAATAAGAATCCACTGCATCTTCTCTTAATTTTAGTTCCAGGTCTTCATCTAACATGATGTGTGACATTAGGCAAATCACGTAACTTCTCTGACCCTCAGTTAGTTCTCATAAAAATTGTAGTTTTGACTAAATGATTGTACCTCTCCTAGTTCCTTATTTAAATTGGAAGTTGGTATAGAGAATTAGAAGAAAATTACAAAGTACCATAATTAAAAGATATAGGAATTCCAGAACTCACAATAAACTCTTTCTAATACATTATCATAAAGATGATACCAAAAATATTGTTCCTCATGTCTATCATTCTCTACTTTTATCATAATTACTAAAAATATTGTATTATAGATCCCTAGCCCGTTACTTCCAGCAATGCACTGTATATAATTTCCCAGATAATGTGCAAAAGTGTTTTTTCACCTTTTTTCTAGAAGTATGGGAATAAACGTAATTAATACAAAATGTTTCAAAATAAATACCTTTAAAAAATTGCTTTAACTACAAGCAGACCTTCAGGCATCCTGGACAGTCTTGACCTGTGAGATACCCTCTTACTTCCAATCATGGAAACTATGCATTTTCCAGATGGCATATAAGACCCAATACTCCACGCTTTTCTAGAATTCCTTTCCAGTTGATTTTCTTCTTCCTAAGGCCCACAGTGTGTGCATGGTCTCTGACGAACAGATGGCACTCAGCCCCTAGATAAGCTCTTGTACCTGCAAATCTTGAGAGCTTGGAGACAAACAAGAAAATCCTTTCAGACCCTCTCCACCGCTGTGAGCACCACTTCCCCACCTCTTTCACCTTGATCTGCTTAATTTTGTGCTTTTGGAAAAACCCACTAGCTATTGGTCACTACCTGCTTGCAAGTCACTGCAATGCTCCCTGTCTTGTTGCCATCTTGGTTTTCCTTTGCTTAAGAGGGTGACGCCACTTAGGACCCCTAAATGAATGAGATTTATTTGGTTGAAAGTTGACCCAAAGTAATAAGTGATGTATTGCAAAGAGGAAGAGGTTTATAAATAGGAAATTCTGGGGGACTGAGGCTGGCCTTAGGCCAGGGAATAGCAGAGCACAAATGTGCAAATCGGAGAACTAGCCAAGGGCTTATAATCAAGCTTTTAAACAGAAAGTCTCCATTCAACTTCAAAAATTATTTTATAAAGAATTCAAGTACCATGAGGGCACGTTTTAACTTGGCTTTTTTGGTTCAGAATAGTGTGTATCTCTAGTGGCTATCCCCTTCCCATTGTTAAAAACAAAATGTAAAAATTCTGTACAACAGGTAAAACATGTTTTAAAGTGCCTTTGACTGCTGAGGCAAGTCACTTAATATCAGTAAGTCTCAGTTTTTGGAAGAGATATTGCCACCCTTTCTAGACTAATAGGTACTAGAAAGGGTGGCAATATCTCTTCCAAAAACGTCACAAGGAAGTTGTAAGGAATACATGAGATCATCTATATTGTCCTTTTCGAACAATAAATCATGATAAACATAGATTTGTTACATCTATCATATCACTTAGTTTTTTTTTTCTCTCACAGATTGAGGTGGTTCAAAAAGGAAGCCAGAATTTTTACTTTTTCTTTATTTCTTCTCCCAAAGAACCATCAGTTGCTTAAGGGATTGTTCCCAATAGCCTGGAGGTAGAGGAGGGGAGGAGAGGAGGCAGTTGTTTATTTGGTTTTTTGAAATGGTTTCAAGGAGAAGGAGAACAAAAATTGTGTAGGTCCTTTTTCATTAGCCTTCTGTCTAAATTGGAGTGTGGACAAAGGGCAGCTGCTTTGCTAGATGTGAACATTTGCTGAGCAGTGTCTTGTGCTGCAGTTGCAGGTGGACAGTGCCCCACACTCCTCAGGAGCTCATGGTTCTGCATCATGTTCTTCCAAGAGCTGCTAAAGCTCCCACACACCACCTGCTTGAGAGTGACGCCAAGGCTGAGTGACACAGTGTGTGCCTCTCCTGCAGGTGCATTCATAAAGAGCCACAGGGGTTATAAGAGGCAGAGGGCTGAGAAGATGTTTCCTACAAATGGATCCGAAACACAGCCTGTTTGTATATGTGCAATTCATTGGCTTCTTAGAAACAATCCTTTGCCCAAAGTAACAGCTTATAATCATAAAATGTGTCTAAAACATGAAACTTTAAAAGCACATGAGGAAAAGGACTATTTCCGCAGTTTTGCTGAGTCCCAGTTGAGTTTGACTTTGCCCTTTCCCTATCCCAAATGGTATCCACTCTTTTCAGCATTTTGGCCCTGAGAACAGCTGATGAAGAAGAAATTGATTGAGTTCAGAACAATCCTTCAGCTGTCTGGAATAATCAGCCACCCTCCATAATTTCAGTCTTACTAACTACATGAGATGGAGTGCATAGAAATCTGATTGACTGCTCAGTTAGTCCAAATTCCAGTTTGCTGCCATCCACAATGTGCATCCAAAGGTCAGCTAGCTTAAAGAAAAGAAGAAGAAATGTCAGATTTAGGAGGATTAAAGTTGATCACTACTGATCACTATTTAAACAAGGACCTGCTGTTACTTATTAAAGAAAGATTTGGAGGCTTCCATTTGTTAATGTCATTCAAACATCTGCTATACACATTCTACCAAATGGGCTATGAGCCACAGAACCTAATTGTGAATGCTGGGAACAGTCAACGAGGCTCAGTAAATTGCCTTGAGGAAATATTCTGCCACAAACATCTGCAGTTTATTCCTCAGCTGAAAGGTCCATATCTCCAGGGCAGCTGGGTCCCTCTAAGTCAATGGTTCATAACCTCAGCCGCACCCTGGAATCCCCTAGGAGCGTTAAAAACTACTGATGTGTATCTCATCCCCAGGACCCCAAGAACTTTCATTTAATTGTTCTAGGGTGTGACCTGGGCACACAAGTGATTCTAATTTTCAGTCTGGTTTGAGAATGCCTGGTCTAAACAGACAGGACTTGGTAGCTGGAAGATGTGACCACCAAGCCTCCCATATAATTTAATTAGCACAGCAGATTTGGGCTCATTGGTTCTGGTGAATTCAGGCACTTCTCTGGGCAGTGGAAAATTTCTCACCAATTCACTGCCCTTTTGTCTCCAGCTCACCATTACTTTTAAAACATCTTATTTACTTTTGTTATTTTCAGTAACCTTCTATAAATGCAAAGGCTTTTTTTAAAATGTCTTTTTTGGGCATTTCAGCATATTTTATTTTGTTTCCTTCATATTTTAGTTTGGCTTCATTGATATTTATTTTTTGTATTCAAGCTGTTTCTTGGATCGTTCTTATTTTTCTGCTAGATTCATGTTATTTGCAAACACTATGCACAATATAACTTTTGGTGAGAAGAGAGGCAAAAGGGATAAAGTACTCTTGTTTTCCCCATGACGCCACACCCCATAGGGTCCTTGAGGCTCCCTTTGCAGACACCAAATGGGAGAAGCATTAATCAGCTTCCCCCATCTGCAAACCACCTTGTGCAAGGTGAGCCTTCTGGTCTCCCTGGAGCATGTACAATCTGTACAACATGAGGTATTATTTAGATCTTGACGTGTTACTTGGCAGCAAAAGAGGAAACAGTTATAATTTGTTAGATAATAAAATGGCACAAAAGTGCACACAAAGTCAATTAGGAATTTAAAACACAGATTTGTTTATCAGTTATAAGTATACCTAATGCCTAAATGAGTATACACTTAGTATCCACTTTAGCCAATGCAGCTATGATCTCCCTCTCCTCACGTTTCTTTGTCTTTTTTATAAGGAGCGGTGTGCAAGCATGGATTTCAAACCAATAATTGCATATGAGACCCAGCAAGCTCAGGATCAAAACCCAGGCAAGAAAATAACAGAGATTAGGTATTAGATGCAGGAAGGAACCTTTTTCTTTTGCTTTTTTGTTTTTTAGATCCACTTGACTTTGAACAAAAGTTGTTTATTGTTTTAATAAAACTAGACTCACAAACGTTGCCATGGCATGGACTCTGTCAGCATTTCCATTGTAACCTTTGCTTTTAGGGGGGTTTTAACTCAGCCATAAAACTTCCTCTGGGTTAAAATCTGGCAACCAAAAATAACTTGGAATCTCTAAGGCTCAGCCATGAAGGAAATAGTTTTATGTGAATGTGTGTTTATGTACCTTTTTACAATGAAAAAAAAGTTCATTTGATAATTCTTAAAGAAACATTGTAAAATTTTTCCTTCTGACTTTTTAAGTTTTTAATTTTAAACTAAAAATTTCATCTATACCCCATTAAAGGTACATTCACTTAAAATATGTTACCTATTTAATATAACATAGAAATACATTTCTCTTTCCCTATTTTTATCTTTCCTGGCCTCTTACTAAATGCACTTATAAAGAGATTGTAAATTTCTGTGTTAAATAAATCCAGTGTTATTACTCTGATGTCACAATTTATCAGTTTTATTCATAACAGTAACTGTCTTCACCTGAATCCACAAGGCAGATCATTAAATGGCATGGGCTTTTGAAGTCTCCCATCTGCTCATCTTTTCTCTTAAACATATATAAAATGATTAATTAACACAACAAATGAAAAGTCCTCAAAGGATTCAGAAAATGGTCAGGGTGGAAATTGGAAATAATTTGAAAATTCTTTTCTTACTTATTCTCACTAACTTTATATAAAAACTTTAGCAAGTTTCATATCATCCCAGGAAATTACATTTTTCAAAAGGATGCATTGGGACTGCATGAGTACAGTACTTGTTAGTCCTACCTTTTTAAGATGTGAGTGTTGTGACATTTGCCATTTTGAGCTTCAAAACAAATGTCAAATATACTTTCTATTTATGGGAAATTCCAAAATGGGTAAGAGGCAGGACTTTGCTTGAAGGAAGGGCAGGCACTTCTAACAGCTGGGAGAAAGATTGTGATTTCAGCATAGTAAATCAGTATCTCAAGTCTGGGACTTGAATCTCTTTAGAGAGTGATGCACAGGTTCAAGGCCATTCAAAGATGACTTGTCATATATATGGCAGCCAAGACTCCAGCGTTGCTGTTCCTAGGTCTAGTACAGCTGTTCCTAGTAGTCTAGCACAGCTGGACTAGCACAGCTGGGGAGGGTCTAGCACAGCTGTTCCTAGCAGTGGAGTCTTGAGCAGACTTTCTAAGATGATCTTGGCCCTGCCTTACCTCTTTTATCCTACTTTCTTTCTTTTCTTTTCTTTCTTTCTTCCTTTCTTTTTTCCTTTCTTTCTTTCTTTCTTTCTTTCTTTCTTTCTTTCTTTCTTTCTTTCTTTCTTTCTTTCTTTCTTTCTTTGTCTTATTATATTTTAAGTTCTGGAATATGCGTGCAGAATGTGCAGGTTTTTTACATAGGTATACATGGTGGTGGGCTGCACCCATCAACCCATCATCTACATTAGGTATTTCTCCTAATGCTATCTCTCCCCTACCACCCCACCCCCTGACAGGCCCCAATGTGTGATGTTACCCTCCCTGTGTCCATGTGTTCTCATTATTCAATTCCCACTTATGAGTGAGAACATGCAGTGTTTGGTTTTCTGTTCCTGTGTTAGTTTGCTGAGAATGATGGTTTCCAGCTTCATCCCTGTTCCTGCAAAGGACATGAACTCCTCCTTTTTATGGCTGCACAGTATTCCTTGCCACACATCTACAATCATCTGATTTTTGACAAACCTGACAAAAACAAACAATGGGGAAAGGATTCCATATTTAATAAATGACATTGGGAAAACTGGCTAGCCATATGCAGAAAACTGAAACTGGATCCCTTCCTTATACCCTATACAAAAAAATTAACTCAGATGGATTAAAGACTTAAATGTAAGACCTAAAACCATAAAAACCCTAGAAGATATCCTACTACTTTCTTGAACATGGTTCCCCAACATCTCTATCAATGGTGTGAGCTATCTGGCATCCTTCTGATAAATTCCTTTTTCATTTAACATTACCAGAAATAAGCTGGCATTGTTTGTAATGAAGCATCTTAACCAGAAAAAATAAAATACTTACTGAGACAAATTATTTTCTTTAAAATTCATGAGGATCTTACTTTTTAGTGTTCTCTTTGGATCAACAGCATTGGTATCATCACCTGGGAGCTCGTTAGAAATTCAGAATTGCATGCCCCTCCCATATCTATTGAATCAGAATCTGCATTTTCACAAGATCCCAAAATAATCTGTACACATGTTCATGTTTAAGAAGCATTAACCTAGGGTAACCCTCTATTTAAAGCATAAAATTAAGTTTAGCATACACACTAAATTATAGATTATCACTCCTTTAGATATTACTGCCTCAAAATTTTGTTTTAGTTTAATATCACACCTAGAGCCCTATAACAATGAAACAATATTATAATACTCTTATAGGCAGGACCCAGATATTATTTATTTCTGTATTCTTCTGATAATTTTTCAAAAAAGACTAATCAACAAAGAGTCTGAGACATTGCTAGGCAGCATCTGGAATTGAAGGCACCAGGAATCTCATAGAGCAAGTCATGAGAACAGTTGATCTGTGATTTTTACCATCTCTTTGTATAGCACGGGAAATATATACTTTATCACTCTAAGACTCCTCTATATGAAGTGAGCAGTATCACCGTTACTTTAACAATGAGGAAACTGAGAATCAGGGAGATGTATGTGTCTTGACCAATACCAGCAGGTAGTTCTCAGACTCTTGTGTTCAGACTCCATGTTCATTTTATTTCATTACCCAGCAGCCCTTCAAGAGAAGCAGGGAGGTAGTGCTCAACAAAGAGCAACAGATAGTTATTGAAAGTGAAGGTTTCCAAGTTAGATGTTTTTAACAAGCCGTCTTTTATACAACATCTTAGTAGAAAGAACAGTAGATTTGGAGTCAAAAGACTTAGATCTTAAGCATTATCACAAACAATTATCATTTGTGAAACTGACAGTAATTTGGTATCTAAGCTGACATCTCCTAATCTACAAAAGAAAACCATTGCAGATATCAGAGTTCTGTGAAAAGTATTTTGAAGGAAAATCAACGAACTACAAAAATTAAGCTGCAATGCCATTATCAGCTCTCAGGGCTGATAAGCATGGCTTAACAGCAATCTGTGTCTCACAGTTAAAAATGAGAAGTAATACCCCTCAAAAATACCATGTGGGAACCTGGAGAAGAGAAAAGACTTCTAAACTGGTTGCATCACCAGAAGTGGTTAAATGATCTGCATTTGCTGTTTAAATTTTCCAGTCTTGCCACTTTTCTGTCTGTTTTATCAGTTAATGGAAGAGAGGTGTTAAATCAACTACTATGCTTGAGAATTTGTCTAGTTCTCTTTTTAGTTCTGTCAGCATTTGTGTATATTTTGAGGCTATGTTATTAAGTAGAATTGTTTTATCTTTCTAGTGGAGTAAGCATTTTATCAGTATAAAATGTTTTTCTTTTCTCAAGTAATATTTTAGCTTAAAATCTTGTCTGGCATCAATTTAGCTGCTAGCTTTTTAGTCTTTGCATGATGAATGTTTTTCTACCCTTTTACTTTTAAACTTTGCTATGTTCTTATGTTTAATGGTTTCCCCTTAAAAGCAACATAGAGTTCTTAAATCTAGGCTGACAATCTTTATTTCTAATTTGTTCACTTAATGTAATTAATTACTGGTATATTTTCTTTTATATATGTCATCCTATATTTGTTTTTATTTGTCCCTCTTATTCTAGGTTCCTTTGTATCTTACCTTATGTTTTATTATTTTTATATATAATATTTGATTATATTGTTTTTGTCTTATATTTTATTATTTTGAGATAACATTTTCCATTAGCCTACTAGTTGCTTTACTATTATTTTATGTGTATGTGGTTACTCTAGAGGTGTCCAGTCAAATACAACAGCCATTAGCCATGTGTAGCTATTTAAATTTAAATTAATAAAAATTAAAGAAAATTACAAATTCAATTATTCAGTTGCACTAATCAAATTTAAATTGTTTAATAGCCATGTGTGACTTGTGTCTAGCATATTAGATCACATATATATAATTTTTTATTGTATATAGAATTTTTTATTATGAAAGAAAGTTCTATTGGTGGCACTGCAGAGATGCCTAAAACAAATTAGTAGTTTCATTGCTTTATGTTATTCTTTACTCTCTTCCTAAATTATTTGCTACTATTGCTCCTTTTAATTCAATATGTATTTTAAGGACCACAAGACATTATTATATCTTTCTACAGCCAATATTCACTCAGACTTACCCACATATCTGCATTTTCCATTGCTCTTCTTTCTTTTAAGTATCTCTGAGTTTTCATCTGAGACTATTTCTGTTGTGTCTGAAAAATACACTTAAGTGTTTTATTTAGCATAGGTACATTGTTAAGAAAGTCTCTTAGCTTTGTTGGAAATACCTTTATTTCATCTATTTGAAGAATATATTTGCTGTGTGTAGAATTCTAGTTTGGTAGTTATTTTATTTCAGTGCTCTGAAGGTATGCCATTGTCCTCTGGTTTCCTTTTGTTTCTATTGAAGCCAACTCTCAGTCTATTATTGCTCCTTTGAAGTCCTTCTGCCTTTTTCTATGAATGCTTTTAAGATTTTCTTTATTTTATACTTTTAAACATTTGAGTATGCTGTGCCTAGGTGTACTTTGTTTGTTTATTCTGATATAACTTTCTAGCACTTTTAAGTCTATAGCTAGGGTATCTTTGATTAGTCTTGGAAAATTCTCACTAACTACCTCTTCAAATGTTGTATCTGTCCCCTTTTTTCTCACACTTTAATTTCTACAACTCCCATTCTATATGTGTAAAAATTTTTTCTCAATATTCCTTTTATCACTAATGCTGTTTTTTAAATTTTCCATCCTTTTTTCTATCTCCACTTCAGCTTAAATATTTTCTTCTGATGTATCTTCTGATATTCTAATCCTCTCTTCAACTCTCTCTAATGTGTTGTTATGCCCATCCCATGATAATTTTAGTCACTGAATATTTTTCATTTTGAAATTTTCATTAGCTCTTTTAGTCTTTTCAGTCTTTTGCTAAATTTTCCAATTATTTTGGTTTTTTTTTAAATTTTTGAACATATTACACAGTTAAAGTACAGGTCTGTTAACCATCATCCATTTGTCCTATGAGTTTTTGCTTTTCATTGGGAGCTATATTTTGGGTTCGCTTTTTGTTTTTTTGTTTTTTTCTGAGACGGAGTCTTGCTTTGTCGCCAGGCTGGAGCACAGTGGCACAGTCTCGGCTCACTGCAACCTCCGCCTCCCAGGTGCAAGTGATCCTTCCACCTCAGTCTCCCGAGTAGCTGGGACTACAGGCATGTGCCACCATGCCTGGCTAATTTTTGTATTTTTAGTAGAGATGCAGTTTCACCATGTTGGCCAGGATGGTCTCGATCTCTTGACCTCGTGATCCGCCAGCCTAGGATTCTCAAAGTGCTGAGATTACAGGCGGGAGCCACCGCGCCTGGCCTATATTTTGGTTTTTTAAAAGTATTTCATGTCTCTTCATATAATGTGATCACTTGAACTCCCAGATCTAGTTGTGTCTGAAGTTAGGCAAATTATCTTTAAACAAATATGGATTTGAATTTTACTCACAACAAAATTAGTTCCTGTTAGAAAGGCTAAATCTCTCCTTTTTCACAGCATTCTCTTATACAACTTCTCAATCTAATTAGTCTGCAAAGGTTTATTAAAGTAAACAGAATTCATCTGTTATATGTGTCCTCTCTGATTTACCTTCTCATTACCAATAACTAGAAAGAAAAAAGAAAGCATACTTTTTGCAAATGATGCTTTCTCTATTCAAATGTACTTTACATTATACATATTTCCACATAATTTGTCTTATTTTGGATTTTAGAATCTGTATCAGTATTCTTTTATAAACAAATACAAATAAATGTCTATCTTCTGAATAGACCCAGCATTATGGTGAACAGAAAAAGAACTACAGTTCGTGTTGTAGATTTTTACCATGGGATAAGAAACTTTAGTTGTCCTAAATAGTTTTCTATTATATGAACTATTATTAACTTCAACAATCTCACTCACTTTTTTGTTATTTGAAAAATACAGAGAATATGTTTCATTAATCTTTTTTAGGGAAAAAGGAAGTTCTCTAATTCAATCCTTTAGCATGCAGTCTGCTAGATAGTAACTAACCTGATGTCCTACAGTTACTTACCTTTCCTGTTTGAACAATTCACCTTTACTTTTTGAAAGTTCCTGGGAGGGGTAGGGCCAAAATAACTGATTGGAAGCAGCTGCAGGCCAGGTGGCGCTAACAAGGGAATGAAAGGAGCAAATGAATTCAGCACCCTTCAACTGCGGTATCTGAGTTCTCGCATTGGTATTGACTAGGCAAACAGCCCAACCCACAGAGAGTGAAGAGAAGCAGTGTGGAGCCACAGCCCACCTGGGAGAAGCACAGAGCCAAGGGAACCCTCACCCCCAGCTGAGGTAAGCAGTGAGTGATTGTGTGACCCCGCCTGGGAATCCACACTTTTCCCATGAATCTTTGCAAACCTTCCCCCCTCTCCCCCCAGGAAGAGATCCCCTTGTGAGCCCATGCCACCAGGGCCTTGGGTCCCATACATGGAGTCTTGGCAGAGTGGCTGCCAAGGCACACAGAGACCCAGGAATTTTGCATACTCCAGCCCTGGGATCCACAGCAAGGTGGGAGATTCATCCATGCATGTCTCTAGGGTCCAGGGAGCCAAATGGCATCATTCTGCAGGCCCACTTCCATGTAGGTTTTGACCACTGGCTTGAAATTCCAGCCAACCTGTGGCAGCAGACAGGATTCTGCCTGAGTCAGGACTAAGTTTGGGGGATAGAGGCAGTGGCAGCCACCATCTCTGCAGTTAGGTAGAGTCAGTCTTTTCAGCCTGCTGGCTTTGAAGAATACAGGCAGTCTGGTAGAGGAAGGGTCCACCACACCGCAGCACAGCTGTCTGGCCAGGTTGTGGCCACATCACTTCTTTAAGCAGACCCTGATCCATTTCTCCTTACTGGGGAAGACCTCTCTGTGGGGGCTTCAGCCACTCCAGCAAGGGTCCTACAAACAGAGTTCTGATGTCTCCCTGGGAGGAAGCTCCCAGGGGGATGGGCAGCCACCATTTCTGTGATTTGGTAGACTCAGCCATTCCAGCCTGCCAACTTTGGGGAACACAAATGGTCCAGACAAGGAAGCGTCCCACCAATCAGCACACCTTCTCTACCAAAGAGCAACCAGACTGCTTCTTTGGATGGGTCCCTAATCCCATTCCTTCTGACTGGGTGAGACTTCCCAACAGGGTTCTTCAGCCACTTCCTACAGGAGTGTTTGGGCCAACAATAGGTCAGTGCCCCCTTGGGCCAGAGTTTCAGACAAAGAAGCAAACTGGATCTGTACTATTTAACACCCTTCACTGGTGATACCTCCTGGACAGGAAAAACTGAGGCAACTAGGGTCTGCAGCAGACCCCCAGCAAACCACAGCAGCCCTACATAAGAATAGCCTTACTGTTAAAAGAAAAACAAACAAATACAAAACAGCAACAACATCAACAAAAAAGTCTCCACAAAAAAATCATTGGAAGGTCAGCAACCTCAATGATCAAAGGTAGATAAGCTCATAAAGATGTGAAAAAAATCAATGCATAAAAGCTGAAAACTCAAAAAAAACCATAGTTCCTCTTTTCCTCTAAATGACCATAATACCTCTCCAGGAGGGACACAGAACTGGACTGAGGCTGAGATGTCTGAATTAACAGAATTAGACTTCAGAAGGTGGCTAATAACAAAATTCACTGAGCTAAAGGAGCATGTGGTAACCTGCAATCATAAAATAGCATAAAAAGAGCATGTGGTAACCTGCAAATAACCTACAAATCATAAAATAATACAGAAGCTGATAGCCAAAATAATCAGTTTAGAGAGAAACATAACTGACCTGGTGGAGCTGAAAAACACAACACAAGAACTTCACAATGCAATCACAAGTATCAAGAGCAGAATAGACCAAGCAGAGGTAAAAATCAGAGCTTGAAGATTATCTTTCTGAAATAAGACAGGCAGACAAGAATAGACAAATGATAAAATAAAATAAAAAGTAATTGATATGGCCTGGATCTGTTCCCACCCAAATAATCATCTCGAATTGTAATCCCCACATGTCAAGGGAAGAACCTAGTGGAAGGCAATTGGATCATAAGGGCAGTTTCCCAAATGCTGCTCTTGTGATAGTGCATTATTACAGGATCTAATCATTTTGTGAGAGGCTCTTCCTCCTTTGCTTCCTCTCTCATGCTGTCCTGCCATCTTACGAAAAACGTAGCTGTTTCCCCTTGCACCATGATTTTTAAGTTTCCTGAGGCCTCCCCAGCAATTAAACCTCTTTCCTTTATAAATTACCCAGTCTTGGGTATTTCTTTATAGCAGTGTGAAAATGGACTAATGCAGTAAATTGGTGCCACAGGGAGTGGAGCACTGCTATAAACATATTTGAAAATGTGGAAGTGACTTCAGAACTGGGTAATGGGCAGAGGTTGAAACAGTTTGGAAGGCTTGGAAGAAGAATGGAAGATGTGGGAAAGTTTGGAACTTCCTTCTAGGAAGGAATTGAAGCCTGCTGTAGAAATGTATATAAGTCCTAAGGAGCTAAATATTAATTACCAAGACAATGGGGAAAATGTCTCCAGGGCATGTCAGAGATAGTCATGGCAGCCCCTCTCATCACAGGCCCAGAAGCCTAGGAGGGAAAAATGGTTTCATGGGCCAGGCCCAGGGCCCTCTGTGCAGCCCCTCTTTATCATTATATGATAACCTTCTTTGTCTTTTCTTACAGCTTTTGTCTTGAAATCTATTTTGCCTAACTACAGTTGCTTGTGCTCTTTTGTGTTTACATTTGCATGGAATATCTTCTCCCATCCCTTTCAGTCTATGTGTATATAGGTGAAGTGTGTTACTAGTAGGCAGTAAATCATTGGGTCTTGTTTTATTATCCATTCAGCCACCCTTTATCTTTTTATTGGAGAGTTTAGCCCATTTACATTCAATGTTATTATTAATAAAAAGAGACTTACTCCTACCATTTTGTTATTTATTTTCTAGTTTTATTTTGTCATCTTCTCTTCCTTCTTTTTCTTCCTTTCTTTCAGTGATGGTGATTTTCTCTGGTGGTATGTTGTAATTTCTTGTTTTTTATTTTGTGTGTATCTGTTATATGTTTTTTGATTTGAGGTTATGATTACTATGAGGCTTGCAAATAGTATCTTATAACCCATTATTTTAAGCTGATGACAATTGAACACTTATTGCATAAACAAACAAGCAAACAAGCAAAACAAAACTAGTAGAAACTCTACATTTTAAATTTGTCTCCCTATTTTTTAACTTTTTGTTGTTTCTATTTCTATTTTATTGTACTGTCTGTCTTGAAAAGTTGTTGTAGTTATTATTTTTTATCAGTTTATCTTTTAGTCTTTTTACTTAAGATATAAGAAGTATATACACCACAATTATAGTGTTAATGATATTTTGTTTTTCTGTGTGCTATTACCAATAAATTTTGTACTTTCAGATGATTTCTCACTGCTCATTAATGTCATTTTCTTTCAGATTGAAGAGCTACATTTACCATTTTTTGTAGGAAGTGTCTGGTATTGATGAAATTCCTTAGCTTTTGTTTTTTATCTCTCCTTCATGTTTGAAGGATAATACTGGTAGATATATCATTCTTGGATAACAGTGATTTTTTTTTCCATCAGCATTTTAAATATTTCATGGCCTTCCCCTGGTCTATAAGGTTTCCACTGAAAAGTCTGTTAAAATACATATTGGAGCTCCATTGTATGTTTTTTGTTTCTTTTCTCTTCCTGCTTTTATCCTTGACCTTTGGAAGATTGATACTAAATGCCTTGTATTCTGAATTTGATGGTGTATTTACTTTTACCAGTGAATTTTACACTTTCATAGCTTTGTATTACTAATTACTATTCTTTTCTTTCAGCTTGAATAAATAATCATTTTATGTAAGACAGATCTGATGGTGATTAACTCTCTCAGCTTGTTTATCTGAAAAGTCATTATCTCTTCTTTATTTCTGTGGAAGAGCTTTGCCAGGTCCACTATTACTGGTTGGCAGGTTTTTTCCTTCCATAATATGTTTTTCTTTGAACATGTCATTCCACTCTCTTCTAGCCTGTAAGGCTTCTGTTGAGAAATCCACTGCTAGCCTTTTTGGAATTTTATTACATGTGATTTGCTTCTTTTCTCTTGGTGCTTTCAAAATCATCTCTTTGATTGTGATTTTTGACAGTCTCATTATATGTTTTAATGTAGTCTTGTTTAGATTGAATCTGCCCAAAGACACTTTATCTTCCTGTCCCTAGATATTTATCTATTTCCCCAGATTTTGAAAGTTTTCTATTATCTTTTAAGTAAGTTTTCTGTCTCTTTGTCTTTCTCTTCTTAATTCCTGTAATTTACTCTTTTGATGCTGTCCCAGAAATACTATAAGTTTTCTTCATTCCTTTTCATTATATTTTTTATTTTTCTCTTCTGAGTGCATATTTTCAAATAACCTATCTTTACGGATTCTCTCTTCTGCTTGC
Source organism: Cebus imitator (assembly GCF_001604975.1). Classification (NCBI taxonomy): domain Eukaryota; kingdom Metazoa; phylum Chordata; class Mammalia; order Primates; family Cebidae; genus Cebus; species Cebus imitator. The sequence goes on from NW_016107337.1 coordinate 11,030,983, forward strand.
TCAATTCTGCTGTTGATGTTGTCTGTTTAATTTTTCATTTTATTCATTGTATTTTTAGCTTCATAATTTGCTTGATTTTTAAATATTATTTATATCTCTCTGTTAACTTTCTCATGCTGCTCATTTGTTGTTTTCTTGATTTTATTGAATTGTTTGTCTGTACTTTATTAACGTTTGCTGAGCTTCCTTAAAACAATTATTTTTTGTCAAAACAAATATTCTTTGTCAGGTAGTTTACAGCTCTTTTATTCTTTGGGTTGGGCACTGGGAGATTATATTCTTTTCATGGTCTTATGTTTCTTTAGTTTTATCATGTTTCTCCTAGCTTTATGTTGATACCTCTATGTTTGATGGAGCAGTCACCTTGTGCAGACTTTATGAGCTAGTTTCACTATGGAAAGACCTTCCTCTGTGGGGGACAGAGTGCAAGCGGGCTTGCTGGACAGGGTGCAGCAGTTCTGGCATCAGTAAGGGTGCCAGCTGTGTTGTACCTATGCAGCTCTCTCATCTTAGGTCAGCGTTGGTGAAGATTGCAGGGATCCTCAGTAACCAATACTGTAGATATCGTCAATGACACTAAGGGTCGTTGGTGCCTTTGGTGGTGGTGGCTGCAGTGATCCTCTCAATATATTTTTCTCCCACTGGGGATGTTTTAGCTGAGGGAATCCCTCTTGGCACTGGGTCTGTTTTGTGGGCTTGCTTGCAATGTCCATGGCACCAGTAACAGATGAGTGGCATCAATACAGTAAACTTGGAAGTCAAGGCCTGAAGCACAGGCACATGTGGAAGGACTATGGCTCTGGATTCAGGGACAGTCATGGCACTGGTGTCTGGGGCACAGCCACCTCCACTTTGCATTGGTGACAGTGTGTGAGATTCAGATGATTGTGAAATAGACGATCCTCTTTACCTTGTGTTCAGTTCAAGAAATAGAATCCCCATAAACTTGCATATCTGGATAAATAAAAGTATCTGCCCTAGGCCTAGGCATAGTTGATAATATTTTGGCCATGTCAACACAGATTTACACACCTCAATTAGGCTGTCTTCTATCCCCAGGTCCTTTCTTTTCCTTGCCTCTTTATTTCCCAAAGGCAATTTACAGTCAAATTCTGTCACCTCTACCACTAAAGCAAGGAATCAATAAACTTGAAGGTACAAAAAAATTATATATTTATGTTTGGTAGGTTTTGTCGTTGTTGTTGTTGTTGTTGTTGTTTTTCTTGAGATGGAGTTTCGCTCATTACCCAGGCTGGAGTGCAATGGCGCGATCTCTGCTCACCGCAACCTCCGCCTCCTGGGTTCAGGCAATTCTCCTGCCTCAGCCTCCTGAGTAGCTGGGATTACAGGCACGTGCCACCATCCCCAGCTAATTTTTGTATTTTTAGTAGAGATGGGGTTTCACCATGTTGACCAGGATGGTCTCGATCTCTTGACCTCGTGATCCACCCACCTCGGCCTCCCAAAGTGCTGGGATTACAGGCGTGAGCCACTGCGCCCGGCTTTGTTTGGTAGTTTTTAACTGAAGTTTAATATTTCCTTCCAATATAAAAGTTGGCAACATAGAAGCAGTGCCTTTGCCTTCATCATCAACAGAAATCACAGATTTTTTAATAAAATTACCATTTCAGCACTATTATAATGATTTTTTATTTTATCACAACTTTGAAATAATAGTGGTTATCAGACACACTACTAATTCTTGTTATTTAATGTGTGACTAAAGGAGTGAATATACTAATATTTCATAAATGTTTTTTACTATTTTGATAACTACATTTCAATACAATTGGCTTATTTGACAATTTTATTTATTTTATGTTATACATTTTAAAACAGTACTCTGGAAAGAGTTGTATAGGCTTCAACAGACTTCCAAAAGGAAAAAAAAACACAGTGTCTTTAATTACAGTTTTTCTTTTTTAAACACATCACCTTCAGCCTGAATCACAGTGATAGCCAGGTTTTCTGCTTCCTGCTCCCACCCTTGCTTCTATAAAATCCATTTCCATAGAACAGCCAGGGTCACATTTTTTTAAAAATATGGATTAAGTGGCATTGCTTTCATGCTTAAACCTTCAAATCGGTTCCCAATGCACTTGAAAAGAAAAACAACTTCACAGTGGTCTCCAGGTCTTACAGAGCATCGGACTCCTATCTACCTCTTCTGCTTAATATCAGCCTTCTCCCACATTCAATATGCTCTGGCTTCTTTTTTTTTTTCCAAATCATTAACCACCCCTAGATCTAGTCCATCACAGAATGTTTTCCTTGCTGTCTCATGTGCCTGGATTTTAGCTTGTCTAACTGTTTCTCAACACTCAAGTCTCAGTGCCAATATCACCCCTTTAGAGAGGTCCTCCTTGAAACCATTGTTAAGATCTAGGCTACCCACACACAAAGGTGCTGCCCTATTATAGTGTCCTTTTCTGCAGATTGCTTGCATATATTTGAAATTACACTCGCTTGTTTACTTTTTGGCACTCTAGGCAGAACATGTCCTCGATGAAGTCAAAGATACTGTGTCTTTCTTCCTTTTCTCAAGCTGTGCCTAAACATAGTGTAATTTCCATGCATGTAGTGTTAAACGTATGAATGAAATGAATAAACCCTGGCTATAAGCCTTAAGAAGTTGTATAGAATTCTAAAACAATAAACTCACAGAAATAAATCCTCTCTCTACAATAAGTGACTAAAAGGCAGGCATCTGAAACATCATCTGTGTGTGCTTGTCTGTATGCTTGCCTTCCAATGTTACCTGCTTTTACTCTAAAAGTGAATGGTCCTCTTTTGTTAGGTCCTTTGTTAGGACTTAAGTGTTGTTGCACCAAAGGCATAAACCAGTAGAGGGTGTGCTTAGACAGGCTGCAGTTCTGAAAACAAGCTCATTTGTATGGCAAACAAAGAAAAAGCAATGTATGTTTGGAACAAAAATCTGCTGTGCAAAGGCTTGACTAAAATTTATAGTAAACAGAATTGCTTAAATAAATCAATTATATCACATGTTCATATTATATACTATATCTTTAATCTTTTTTAATTAGTTCAGATTGTGTCTCTGTACTTTTATCTCTCAGAGTATTACAATGTATGAATGAACTTGTAAAATATCTTTGCACGTCAATTATACCAAGTCACGGAAGAGTTGCATTCAGATGAAATATACGTTCCTAAGTTTTCTACATTTATGCAAGTGAGGTATCGGGCTAATATTTAAGTCTCATGTATATTATTCTTTAGAATGTACAAATATTGTGTAACTGATTTGACTACTTAAAACCAGAGTCAATATATCATTATGTTCCCAAATAATACCAGCACTGGCTGAGAAAGAAGGCAGGTCAATAACTTTAGATATAGTGCTGGGGTTTTAGTAATAATTTTCCATTCAATCCTCACAAATTCATAGAATAAGTATTATTATTATGCCTATTTTATAGATGTTAAACTGACACTCATAGAAATTGCTCGAGCTAATGCTAGTCTTTAGGAAAGTTGAGATTCAAATCCAATCCATCTGTCCTTCCCATCACAGCATAGAACTAATACTGAACTCCATTAGATTTCAGGCACACAGAAGCACTAGTTGATTGCAGTAACATAAAAATTAAAGTGATAATAAAAGGAAATAGTCCATAATAGATCTAAGTAAGGGATTGCAGAAAAAAAAAAATGCACAAGTACCATTTCCCTATTCTTTGCCTATTTCAAACATGGCTAATCATTCAAAACACTTTTTTCTCCATCAAATTCAGATACAACCTCAAAATCTTACTGAATGTAACATGCAAAATAACTCATTACCAATACCTTGAAAATGACACTGAAAACTGAAATATTAATATTTGCCATCCATCCTCTATAAAAACAGATGACTTTTTAAAAGTATATTTTCTGAAACAAAAATTGGACATACATCACAAATAATTGAACTCACTGCCATTTCATTCATACTGTTTCTTACCAACACCTTCCAATGCTTCGCCTCACTCAACTTGCAGACAAACACTAGATTTGTAATTAAACCATTTGTTGCATATAAAGTAACTGTTTTTAAATGTATAGCTATTATTACTTATCTAAACAACCAAACAATCTAGCATTCCTGAGGACTGGAGTACTCAATATAAACATATTCTCCAAAAACTTAAGGTTAATAATTTTCAAGACCAATATTCAATTTTGAAAGATACCATTTTAAAATGTATTATGCATTCCCAACTTATTAAACAGAATGCATGCTGTGCCTACTCTTTTTTCTTTGACATAAATCAAATTCAATATTATAAATGGCATAGTTCATACATGTTTATGCACAACATTATTAATATTCTTTATTATCTGGCCATCAACTATCAGGTCTTTTCTATTATTATTGCTTTGAGAAAGAAAATAAACCTTTTTATCTGAGGAATGCAAGCCCCTGTTAAATTAACAGGCCAAGAGAAGCACCGGAATAACACAGCAGTCACATCCTAACTTCTCTACCCCCACATCCCAAGTAATTTCCTGAAGCCACTTGCTATTAGGACTCTAGACTACTGAGGCCAGTAGTAGCTGTAAAGTGAACTAGTATTGCTGCATGCTGGACATTGATCACTGATCATTGATCATCTCTTCTAGATGATCACCTCTAACTAGCTTTTTAAGAACTGTATATAAAAAGAAAAACAGGTCATCTGAATGATAATCTGAGGGTCTCCCCATAGAAAAAAAGAAATGCATGATTTCCATACTGAGATTTTATAATAAATATTTGAGCTACTCAGAGTCTAATTTTGTTTCCTTTTGGGTCTTAGTTATGTTTTGAGGAATTGAAGGCAAACACCTATTTAATGCTCTGGATTACTGATCCAAAGAAGATTAACTTACAGCTTTTTAATTCAAAAAAGAAAAAAAAAAGCCGTGTATTTGAAAGTCACTAATGGTTTGCATTATCCCCCAAGGAAGCCCAGTAACAAAGGGAAAGAAATTGTGAGAGGGCATCAGGGAATCTGGAGTTGGCTCTAGGCTTCACTACCAGCCAATGGAGTGACCTTGAACAAGCCGTTATTCCTCCCTGGACGTGCGTTTTTTCTTATCTGTATAGTCAGTCTATGTGTCCTCCAAAGTCCCTTCTAATTCTAAAAGGCTCAAAGCCTATAGGAAATAAACTACATATTTCTTATTATTCACATCCAGAGATTCTTACCAAGTCTAAATTTGATAAAATTCATTTTCACGTATCCCCATGCACCTAAAACTCCGAAATTCCTTCCTCTTAATCCATCAGAACATACCTTAAGTAATGTGTTCATCCAGACATAAAAATATTTATGTTCAAAGAGTCCAATAATGAAATGCATTCTGGATTGTGAGTTTCTTCATTGCTTCTATTCTGCTCCCCCTCAACCAGGCTTGTTTGGAATAGAAAAAAGGCAGAGAAAATTACAGGCTACAAGACACTTAGATTAAATTTCCCTGGGTCTTTAATTAAGGCAAAGTGAAGTTACCAGTAATTGATTCCATATACATACTTTTTAATTCTTAAAGAAGGAAAAAGTAATTAAAAATTAACTTGTTCATAGAGATTTGTATACACAGATGTAGTATCAACTAATTTTGATTTTTTTTAAAGTTTGACCTGAAGTTAATTGGAGTTTAGTTTATATTGGGGGGAAAAAAAAAAGACTGAAACTACCTGATATGGTTTTGCTCTGTGTCCCCACACAAATCTCATGTCAAATTGTAATCCTTATGAGTCAGAGGAGGGGACTGGAAGGAGGTGATTCAATCATGGGAGTGGACTCCCCTCTTGCTGTCCTTGGATGGAGTACTCATAAGATCTGGTTGTTCGAAAGTGTGTAGCACTTTCCCATTTGCTCAATCTCTCTCCTCCATCATGGTAAGATGTGCTTGCTTCCCCTTTACCTCCGGCCATGATTGTAAGTTTCTTGAGGCCTTCTAGCCATGCTTCCTCTACAGCCTGTGGAACTGTGAGTCAATTAAACCTCTTTATAAATTACCCAGTTTTAGGTGGTTCTTTATAGCAGTGTGAGAACGAACTAATACACTGCCTTCATAAAAATTATAACAGTGAGAAAATTATGACAGTGAAAGAGATCTGATCTAACTAACCCCATCTTGCCTTTACCCTCTAAACTTCCCTGTTGGTTACTCCTAGGCTTAAGCCAAGTTAGCCTGGGGAGAAATTTAGTTTGTACTTTAAATGAAAATAGCCCTTACCCAAACTAACTCACTTTTATAAAGCTAATGAAAGACCACCAGGTTAGGAGGCTGAGAGGAGCCTGAATTCAGCTAAGGTGTAGATGTAAATAATTACCAGTCATCGTTTCAGAGGTCACAAGATGTGTAACTTCCCCAATTACTCCTGCAAATGACATCACTACTGTAGAACCTAAGATTGATCTTTTGAGATGTCTTTTCAGATTTTTGCATTTCTAATGACTGATGGCTCCACCCAGACCCACCAACTGGTCCTATGATCTGACCCAAAAGTGGACTGTGCATGCATGAGGAACATTTTCCACACCTGTATGATTGCATCCCATACAATCAGCAGTACCCATTCCCTAGCTATCGCCCTCCCCCCCAAAATTATCATTGAAAAAACCCTAACCTCTAAATTTTGGGAAAGGTTGATATGAGTAATAATAAAACTCCACTTTCCTGTTCAGCCAGCTTTGGGTGAATTAAGCTCTTTCTCTATTGCAATTCCTCTATCCTGATAAATTGGCTTTATTGGGCAGCAGACAAAATGAACCCATTATGTGGTTACAAAGCTTGCTAAGAATATTAATGATTCAGTCAAACATACTTGCAAGAAAAATGTTTAACCTAATTTAAAAAATAAATCTCAAATCTTCTAGCATATTAATTTTAATTACAATAAAATGTTCGTAATTAAACAATAATACTATCTGTTTCTTTAAAATGCCCTTTACATGAAATTTCTTGACTATTCATTATTTTGAATGACTTTTTTTGTATTGGATAATTCTGTTTCTGTAATAATTTAAATTTTTCATTTCCAACTAATTTAATTTAATAAAATACAGAAAATTTGGAAGTCATATTTGCAGATTCAATTGAGCAGATGGTTTAGATCAGAATATTCTTTCCTGGAGAAATTAAAAGCCAGCTAGTTTTATATTTTATTTCTCAAACTTTCAGATACAAAACTGTGTCTAATAAATAATAGGTCCTTAATAAATATTCGTTGAATTATTGATTGACTGGATGAATTTGCCTGCATTCATGTAGATATCTTTAGTAATAAGTTAAAATTACAGATCCAGAGATTTGGTATGATTGCATCAGTTATATCATATTCTAGCAAAGGATGTGAGGACCAAGGCTCTTAGCTCCCTAAAGGTTCACTGAAAATCACTGACATGAGGCAGATTACAGGAGAAAAGGCATACAAATTTATTTAACATATATTCATGGGAACCTTCAGAATGAAGACTCAACTTCCCACACAGGTATAGAAGCTTATATGTCATATGAGATTGCAGGAAGAAAAGAGGCTTGGATCCTGTTGAAACAGGTTATGGGAAGAAGAAGAAGAGGAATTATACTGAAAGGCAATAAATGATTACTAGAGAGAATACCTGAATAGGGAACAGAAATTAACTTGTAACTAGTTCTTGGAACAGTTAAATAATAAATAATCTTTGAACAGCTAGCTGCAGTGGCTTACACCTATAATCCCAGGCAGTTTGGGAGGCTGAGGTGGGTGGCTCACCTGAGGTCAGCAATTGGAGACCAGCCTGGCCAACATGATGAAACCCCATCTCTACTAAAAATACAAAAGTTAGCTGGGCATGGTGGTGCACACCTGTAGTTCCAGCTACTCGGGAAGCTGAGGCAGGAGGTTTGCTTGAACCCAGGAGGCAGAGGTTGCAGTGAGCCAAGATCACACCACAGAGCAAGACTCTATCCCCCACCCACAAAAAAGAAAAGAAAGAAAAGAAAAGAACATACCTGTGACACAGCCTCAGGGGATCCTGAGACTGTGTGGCCCATGAGGTTGGGCTACAGCCTGGATTTATACATTTTAGAGAAACAGAAGACATCAACCAATACATGTTAGATGTGCATTGGTTCCAGGTCATAGGTAGGTTCAAAGATTTCCTGATTGACAATTGGTCAAAAGACTTTATCTAAAGACCTGGCATCAATAGAAGGGAATGTATGAGTTAACATAAGGGGTTGTAGAGACCAAGGTTCTTATTATACAGATGAAGCCTCCAGGTAGCTGGCTTCTGAGAGAATAGATTGTAATGTTTCTTAACTTAAAAAGCTGTCAGACTCTTCCTTAATTGTCTCCTGTGTCAGAAAAAAATACCTGGAAAAGGAAGGAGATTCTCTACAGAATGTAGCTTTTTCCCATAAGAGAAAGATTTGCAGGGCCATTTGAAAATATGTCAAATAGATATATTTTTGATTAAAATATTTCCATTTCTTTCAGGACCTGCTATTCATCATATTGTTATCTTATTGCTATAAAGAGCCTGCTTTGTCAGTCTTTATGTCTCTATTTTAATGTTAATGCTGGTCAGTTGTATCTGAATTCCAAAAGGAGGGGGGTATAATGAGGCATGTCCAACCCTGCTTTCCATCATGGCCTGACCTAGTGTTTCAGATTAACTTTGGGATGCCCTTGGCTGAGAAGATGGGTCTATACAGTTAGTTGGGGGGCTTATAATTTTATTTTTGGTTTATAAAACCTATGTGGATACCTCCAGTGAAAGCAAAGAAAAAAATGTTCTGTGGCATGCAAAAAATTTGCTTATATAATTCAAAATTAGCATAGATTAGCATTATATTAGCATGTGCTCTTAGCAATATAAACAAGCCGAAATTAGTGGAGAAGAAATGGGAATATATACTTGAAACATTAAAATATGGACACTTGATACAAATACTACTAAATAAATAAATTTGCTTCTATCTGCTACTAAAATTCTAGAAAAAATAATTAACAATGTAGATAATGCCAGTTTGATGATTTCAGATGCAAGAAAATTATGATAAAACCAATTATATTCATAGTTTTTTCTTTCTATTTTTTATTTCTCTTAATTTAAAAATTTTCATGTCACTAAACTACATACATCTCTTCTTCTATTATAAGCTCCATGACAATTTTTTCTGGCATAGTCTGTATACCAAGAAGAATGATTGGCACATCCCAGATACACAAGAAATATCTGTTAAAGCAATGACAGGGAATAAGGTAATCCTATACATTCATCAGTTCATAAAATCCAATAGCATTTCCACATATGCATATACATTATACAACATTAAATGTTAGTATATTTTTAGTGTTAATTTTAATTAGAAAAACACAGATTTAGGCAGTGTCTACTCTATTATTAACTTGAGCTAATTTGACAATAGAAAGTAGTTAGTCCTGGTAGAAACATTGTAATTGTCCTTTTCATTCAACATTGTTAGTTCATTTCTGAATGCATACTAGGTCCCCACTTGGGACCTAGGCTTTTCCTAAAGAATTCTTCCAAGCTGTGGTTTCTTCATCAAGCTTCATTGCCTACGTCTCCCTAGCCATTTAGAATGCAGTCTGGTTTCTGATTGCTTTCCCTGGCTTTGATCCCAATATTTAGAGATATTTGCAGAATTTATCCTTTAGTTTCCAGTACCACAACCCAGGAAGGAGGTGTCTCCACTAAACACCACAACACAGAGAATGTTGTAAAATTAAAATCCCTCCCAATTCTACTGTGCTGTTGAAGGGATTATGAATCTAGACACTTACTTTTCTTTAGCTCCCTGAGATTCAATTTCCTTATCTGAAAGTAGGAATAATAAATAATTATCTTACCTAACTCAAATTAGTATGGCAGCAGCAAATAAGGTGAGACATATAAAAACATTTTTTAAACCATCAGTTCTCATACCAACATAAAATATTATTTAACAATTTAAAAATAATTCTGCATCTTTCAAATTGTATATATAGAAACAAAATGAGAGGGAAAAGTTGAGGATAACTATTTACTAAATGCCTTCTAAAACTGATATTCAAGGCATCTCCTTCAGTTTCCAGAACAATGCTGTGAAGTAGTCATCATTCTCTTCATTTAACTGACTATGAAGAAACTGAGCTACAGAAAGGTTAAGTATCTCACATAAGGTCACACAGCTAATTATCAATGTTACACTAAAGATTGGAAGATTGATATGAGTCTCTTCAGCAGAATTAAGAAAAGAAGGAAGCTAGAGAAACTATCAGTAAAGATTTGAGGAAAACTTCGAGATAGGGATGAACAAGATAAGGGGTGGCAAATACCAAGAGAAGAAAGCAGGATGATTCCCCAGGGCCTGCGGAAAAGGAATGAAGAGCTCAGGAGGGCTAGTTCGGGACCTGAAGGTGGCTGCACCTAGATCTGGGTACATTCTACTTTTTGACCAATTAAAACCTCAGTTATGCCTCTCTTTTAACATCTTAATCTTTATATTAGATTTTTTGGCTCTAAGATATGAACACTTGAGCAACCTTTCACTGGATTTGATCAGTTTAGAAAATCATTGTGGCTATTCAGGCCAAAATGTCTGACTTTTATCACAACATTAAATGTAAATGTTCTGGATAACTGCACTGATTTATTATTCAATTCTACTACGCTCAGACAACCACTAGAGTATGGGAACAATTTGTATACGAATATCAAAGAAAATGAATAGAGCATATAGTCCTGTTGGGAGAGAGGAATTTTGGAAAACTCTCTTGCCAAGGCAAAACTGAGATTTCAATTTGAAATGACAAAGAAGAATTTTAAAGAGGAGTTATGCAGGAAAAATTATTTTCCCAATGTGAAAGTTGGGTAAGAAAATGTATTTTACAGAGAGGAAATTTTTGACAGAAATTTGAGTTCAATCAAAAGTAATAAAATTAGTGAATGAAGGGCTTACATCTTTAGAGGGAATTTGGCGAAAGAAGTTATTCTCAACTCAGCCTTAACAATGTTAGAAGAAAACTTGATGTATTATTTCCAAACAAAACTTTAACTTAAATTCTTAACAAAAAACACCTTTATTATTTTTGATCCAGCTAGTAAATTGCACAGTAGACAAATTTAGGCCATTAACTTGAGTCAAGAATATGTCATCTGGAAACCCTCCAAAGGCCAGGCGAGCAACAGAAGCCTGCTAGGAAACCGGGAACCCATAGACACACTTCCAATTCTACAAAGACGTACCACTGAGTCAGCAAGAGCAGTGGGTTGATAAAATAACTATGTTGTCCACAGCTATATTGTGCAGGGCTCCATCCTCGTCCAACATTTCTTCTTAGAAAGAAAAGCAAAATAGGAAATGGATTTCCAATAAATGGACTGATTTATAGGCTGTAACTGTTACACTTGCAGTTGTTTTTGGCAAAACTCTGTGCTTTTCTATAAGGTATGCTATTAAGTTAATCCCTAACCTTACCCAAAACAAGAAAAGGAAAGGAACATTGACTAGAGTTATGCACTCAAATAAAAGTCCTTTCTACACATATAAATATGTATCCAGCATCCAGAGTCATCCTCACATAGTTGACTCCAAGCTGGTATTCTGACTGTGCCCCCAACAAGTCATTCCAAATCTCTGTTATGCTGACAACTTCTGGGTGGTGTGTATGGGATGTGACCATCGAATCTCATGGTCATGAGTCCACTCCGGCACGTGCTTTTCTCTAAAGTGGGCTCCCAGTCCAATGCAATGTTATGTGAGATCCTGTACTGGTGAATCAAGCACTCTGAAAGCATTTGGTTAATAGTGCTGGCTGAGGCCCAACCAGCAGGAAAGAGAACTCCACACTTGAATGTGCGTCGATTCCTATGCCAGCAAACCACTGACCCTTCCAGGATGAAAGGCTCCATCCATTCACTTGTGAACTTGTCAGCCGTGGCCAGGTCTCCCGAAGAAATGCCTCTATAAGGGGGACTTTGTGGCAGTTGCTGTTGCTGACGGTGGTGCTACCTCGGCCATGGTGAAAGGGAGTACAGGCTGTTGTGTGTGGCCACTGTCTGTCACTTTTCTTTGCCCATCATGCCAGTGCTAGGGTGGTGAATGACAGAGGCTGGCAAACACGAATTGCCAGGCGATTTTGTCTACTTGGTCATTTACTGTCTCTTTGAAGAAGGACATTCTCTCTAGCAGGTGTAACATGTACAAAGATTGCCACACTTTGTGTTCACTCCCAGATGTTAATCCATGTGCCTTGACTCCAGACCTCCTTAGCCCTAATCTTCTCCTTTTTTTCTTCCAGACCCTAATTAGAGGTCTATCTATATTCTAATCTCCTGCCATTTCTCTTTACCCATGAAGTCATCTACCAGGTACACCACCCATCAGGAGAAATTTTCTGTACCACTCTTTCAAGACCACCCCGATTGAGGCTTCAGCGCAATTGCCATCTATTTTAGCTCATCTCTGAACACCAAGCCAGTCCAACCGAAAATCAAGCTAAGGCTTTTTACTCCTGCTTTAGCTGGTCATACATGTCTCCCCACACAGCCATAGTTGCAAGCTGAAGAAGGGGCATTGATGCAACTGTGGTGAGTGATGTCTGTGCTGCCTACTCATGCAGTTGGCTTTGTCCTCTGGCCCACCAGAGTTTGTACCTCCTTTGTGACATGAGGTGCAAAGTGCATTAATTTTAATTTCTCTTTACCTTTGAAGAGATATCTTGGCATGCTCATCATCATAAATCTGTAAACATTTTACAGATATGGATAGTCCCTGAAACTTTACAATATTTAGCTCCCACCTTCTGGAGCTCATGTGTCTTCTCAAGGTTTCCAGTGTGTCTGCCTTCAGCTTATCTCACTAATCAATGTAAAATCATTGATATAACGAATGGATATGATGATCTGCAGAATGCCAAGATGCAAATATGTTTGAAATATATTATGGCAGAGGACAGGAGAAGCCCTGAGGGAAAAGTAAAAGTGTATATTGTTGTACCTTCTATGTGACTACAAACTGTTTTTGGATTGTTATTTAAAAATAAAATAACATGCATTTCTGATGTTACATTAACCCACTTTATCAAAAATACCTTACATATCTGGTTTGTAGGCTGGGATCAGGGCTTTAATGTGATTGAGCTTATCGTAGTCTGCAGTCACCTGTGGGATTCATTCAGTTTCTGCAGGGGCCAAACAGGTGAATTAAGTCAATGTACTGGGACCACCATCCCTGCATCCTTTAGATAAAGGTACAGCAGACTTTTCCTATGAAGAGCCAGATGGTAAAAATTTTAGGCTTTGCAGACCACATATGGTCTTTGTGTCATGTTTTTTTTTTTTTTTTAGCAACCTTTAAAAATGTAAAAACCATTCTTAGCTTGCAGGCTGTGTAAAAATTGCCATGCACCAAACTTTGTCCATGGTCCACAGTTTTCCAGCTCCTGCTTCAGATCCTTAAAATGTCCCTAATCTTTTCCATCCCTCACCTTGGGATGTGATATAGTTACTGATTTACTATCTTGGCTGTCACGGAGGGTAGTTTCTGAGGCTTCTTGTTTATTTTTCACACTATGATAGACTTTACCTTTCAGACCAACATCCAATACAGGGATTGTGCCAATTGCAAGCATGTCAGTCTTAATTATACATTTGGGAACTGGGGAAACAATCACTGGATGGTCATCAGGCCTAAGGGACTTTGTCCAGGCATCGATTTCTTTTCTAGCCCCCATAATTTATTATTAGCCTTGTCTATTATTGTGTGTTTTTTAAAAAATAAAACTATGAGCATGTATAACTTCCATAAGAATAAAAAATTAAGGAAAAATTCAATTAGGACTTTCAGTCAATATTTGTCAAACTAGCAGTTTATGAGCAAAAATACATTCTTACTCCAATGTTGTAAAATTACAGAGTAGGACACATCAGATTTTTTTTTTTGTAAAATTAGAGCAATTCTCAAAAATTAAAAAAAAAATAGAGAAAATGAAGATACATTTCATTGTTAGAATAGTAAGAAAGGGCTTAAAACAACTGGGGTATAAACAAGTATAGGACAGAGATGTAAATAGTAGTCTCATGGTGGGGATTTTAATGACTCTGCAGGCATAGGCTGTAAGGCTTCAGGGATGTACATTTTGAAATGAAGTCTTCTTTGTCGAGTAGGAAGCTTCATAAAGATGTCCTATCATCAAGGAGAAATAATCACTGAGCCCTCCAAACACTCTTTTCTAAGCAGGAAGCAGTACAGCAGCTTATCATCTGCCAATACTCTCAGCAGAAAAAGAGTTATTGTGAAGAAGCTAGAAACCCAAGATAGCACTGTGCTTGGCTAATGAGTTCAAATTTATAACAACCAAATGGAGCTGGAATCTCTAAATTTTTGTGACACCTGGTTTCAAGCTGGTTATGAACCCAGGTGAGTGCAAAAACCACCCTATAAAGATTCTTTCAAAGCCCAGGACATACAAGGTTCTCAGAGAAGAAAATCCCCACACATGTTAAGCTCACAATGAAAACAAAGATCAAACCACAAGAACAAATGAACAAAAGAGAGAAAATTATCAAACATAATGAGAGAAATGTCATCATACCCAAATCTAGAAAGAATAACATATTCTAAAATTTTGTAAAATAATGATATTTATGATGTTTTATAAGACAAAAAGCAGGAAATGAATATATAAAGCAAAAAAAACAAAAGTATTTAAAAACTGGTGATTGTATTAGAGAGATAAATCCTCATATATCATTGCAGAAAATCAATAGACAGTGTCTAAAGTTAATATACATATATATGATACATATTATTCAGAAGACCTAAAAACAAAAACAGCTGGAAGTGATTCCCAGTGGGGAGTAGGACAGGGAAAAGGCAAAGAAAGGACCCAAAGTAAAGTTTTTTAACTAGGAGCTCTTCTGTACTATGTACTATTTATTACTTTCAAAAAATAATAATAATTAGGAACTGTGTAAAGTAGGAACAGAGAGAAAATGTAGGGTCAATAACTTGTGGGGTGGGAGTTGGCAGCAGGGTGTGTGTGTGTGTGTGTGTGTGTGTGTGTGTGAATTCAAAGTAACGTGTTTAATGTAATACATGGAATGCAGGGATTTAAAAAAAGCACTAAGAGCTTACAATGAAAAGCAAAAGTCCCTTTTGCCTCATCACTTAAAGCAACTACATAGCACACCCAAGAACCCAGGCTTACTTTTAGTTCCCTATCTCCCCTGTTGCATCAGAAACAACTTGAAAAGAGTACAGACATCAGTCCCAAATTCTGTCTTGCAAAATGTTGTCTTTAAAAAAACGATCCAAAGTTTTCATCATGTTAGAAATCATATACTTACTTTATACTTTTGTTTTGTTTTGTTTTAATTTTAAACTATAGCCAGAAAAGAGCATCTATCTAATCTTTTCAGTGCTTTGATTTTCTAAAAGTCTTATTATGAGCCTAGATCTGTTTGAAGTTACAGCAAAAATTTGTGAAGTAGGATGTTGGCAATCATAAAGAAAAGAAAGAAAATTATCCATGAAACATTGTGGAAGACGGATCAAAATGACTTAGGAAGTAAATATTTTTTTAAAAAGACAAAATTCATGAAAAGGATGAAGCTGGACTTTGGAAAAAGTAAAGAAAGGAAACAGAAGTCTTCACATTAGGCAATCTTAATACAGGGAAATGAAAAAGAAGCTGAGAGAAAGATACATAGGAACAATAGTTGGAAGGTGAATGTTAGGGATTTGGAACAGCCATGAGGAATACAGAACACCAGAGGTGCTTTTCCACAGGGATTCAACAAGGTAGCTTTGTGGACTGGCGTGCTTAACTCACCACCTCTAAACCTGCATTTCTGGGACAACATGATCTGCGTTTCAAAAACCATATTTTCTGATATGTATGTATATACAATGGAATACTAACGATTCAGCCAAAGGAAGGAAATCCTTTACATGCTGTAATTTACAACAGCATATGATCCTGGAGGACATTATATTCAGGTGAAATAAACCAGTCACAGAAAGACAAATACTGCATTATCTCACCTATCTGTAGAATCTGAAAAAGTTCCACTCAGAAGTAGGGAGTAGAATGATGGTTACTAGAAGCTGGGGACATTTTGGTCAAAGAACACAAAATTTCAGTTAGATAGGAGGAATAAGTTCAAGACATCTATTGTAAATCATGGTAATTATTGTTAATATATTATATCCTAGAAAATTGTGAAGAGAGTAGACTTTAAATCTCCTCATCAAAAAAAGTATGTGACATAATGCATATATATTAATTAGCTCAATTTAGCCATTCCACAATGTATACATATTTCAAAACATCATGTTATACATGATAAATATATACAGTTTTTGTTGTTTGTCAAAATAAATAAATAAACAAGAGAAAGAAGAATGTTTTATAAAAGCATATTTTCCGGTCCTGGCTCTGATATTGACTTCTGTGATATCTGAAGAAAGATTTCTGTGGTAGCAATTCATCTCTAGCTGAAGTACAGAGAAAGGTGAAAGTGAGGTACCCATTCAAACTAATAATTCCACAGTCCCTTTATCCAATTCAGTCCCAGAACGCCATATTGGCAGCCAGGCTTACATCATCCAGATAGAAGATGGGAAGATTCTTCTATGGAGAAACTGGCTAGTGCAATATGAAAGACTAAAAGATAATATTTGAGTGTTTCCCCTGCCCTCTTCCAAAAAGAGCCTGAGTAGCTACTTTCAGCTAAGAGTAGTCAGTCATGTAACAATGAATTAAGAGTAGGTCTTCTTTGGGGTTCTTGTAAAAGCTTTTGCTCTTTTGATTCAGATATGAACCTTCCCCTTTGTTCTTTTGTTATTGGAATGCAGGTATAATGACTAGAACTGTTGTACTCATCTGTGACCACAAAGAAAAAGTGCAAGAAAGTACAGAGACTATATCATAGAGCTCCTCAAAGAGTGCCAGAATTGACATTTGCCTAGACTGCTCACTGTATAAGACTCCATACATTTGATATGTTGTCGCTGGTTTATTTTTGTTGTTACTTGCAGTAGAAAACTTTCTTAACTTACACAACTACTGTCATCACTATATCAGATACTAAGCTAATGAATCATACCCAAAACCTGAAATGTGTCAACTCAAGACACAGCATCAAATGGATTTCTACTCCATTCCTTTATCTCATTTTTGCATTTATTTCTTCTTTCTGATGAAATAAGGAATTATTTCTTTCAGGTATGGAACAACATTTGTATCTGGTTTTTAAATATCCCTAAAATATGTAATCAACCTGTCTCTTCTAAGTAACAATGATCATTAGGTGTTGGGGAACTTCAAACTAATAGTTAATTAAACCATCTTCTGGTTCTTTTAATATTGAGAAATATTTGAAATTAAAGTGATAGACTCAATATCTTCTAAATATCTTTAAGATGTGCCATCTGTATGAAGCATTTGAAATCATGGAAATAGTCTACTGGAATTTGCCATAAAGAAAAATTTTCCTACACTTTAAAAAAATAATAATAATGTGAGCACCTTTATCCTCAAAAGCCAGAACACTTAAGTGTTTAAAAAAAAAAAAAAAAAAGGCAGAGACTTCAAACTATACTACGAGACTACAGTAATCAAAACAGCATGGTACTGGTACCAAAACAGAGTTACAGACCAATGGAACAGAACAGAGGCCTCAGAAGTAACACCACACATCTACAAGCATCTGATCTTGGACAAACCTGACGAAAACAAGCAATGGGAAAAGGATTCCCTATTTAATAAATGGTGTTGGGAAAACTGGCTAGCTATATGCAGAAAGCTGAAACTGGATCCCTTCCACACACCTTATACAACAATTAACTCCAGATGGATTAAAGATTTCAACATAAGACCTAACACCATTAAAAAAAAGTCTAGAAGAAAACCAAGGCAATACCATTCAGGGCATAGGCATAGGCAAGGACTTCATGACTAAAACACCAAAAGCAATGGCAACAAAAACCAAAATTGTCAAATGGGACCTAATTAAACTTAAGAGCTTCTGCACAGCAAAGAAACTATCAACAGAGTGAACTGGCAACCTACAGAGTGGGAGAAAATTTTTGCAATCTACCCATCTGACAAAGGGCTAATGCCCAGAATCTACAAATAACTTAAACAAATTTACAAGAAAAAACAAACAGCCCTATCAAAAAGTGGACAAAGGATATGAACAGACACCTTTCAAAAGAAGGCATTTATGCATCCAACAAACATAGGAAAAAAGTTCATTATCACTGGTCATTAAAGAAATACAAATCAAAAGCACATTGAGATACCATCTCACACCAGTTAGAATGGCAATCATTAAAAAATTTGGAGACGACAGATGCTGGAGAAGATGTGGAGAAATAGGAATGCTTTTACACTGTTGGTGGGAGTGTAAATTAGTTCAACCATTGTGGAAGACAGTGTGGCAATTCCTCAAGGCTCTAAAAGTAGAAATATCATTTGACCAGCAATTCCATTACTGGTTATATACCCAAAGAATTATAAATCATTCTACTATAAAGACACATGCACATGTATGTTCATTGCAGCAGTGTTTACAATAACAAAGACTTGGAATGAACACAAATGCCCATCAATGATAGACTGGATAAAGAAAATGTGGCACATATACACCATGGAATACTAGCTAGCTGTAAAATAGGATGAGTTCATGTCCTTTGCAGAGACATGATTGAAGCTGGAAACCATCATTCTCAGCAAACTGACACAAGAACAGAAAACCAAACACCACATGTTCTCACTCATAAGTGGGTGTTGAACAATGAGAATACATGGACACGGGGAGGGGAACATTATTCACCAGGGCCTGTTGGAGGGTCGGGGGGGTAGGGGAGAGATAGCTGGGGAGGATTGGGGAGGGATAGCATTAGGGGAAATACCTAATGTAGATGATGCGGGGGATGGATGCAGCAAACCACCATGGCATGTGTATACCTATGTAACAATCCTGCACGATCTGCACATGTACCACAGAGCTTAAAGTATAATTTTAAAAAAACAAAGATGTATATTTATGTTGCATTTCTTTCACCAAACACCAAAAAGCTATACACTCAGCCATGATTTGATCATATTCTTGATTTTCACTATTTCTTTCAAGAGTGAATTAAGAGAAAGAAGTATATTGTTGACCACCAGCAACTCTTTGAAAATAGAGTAGATAAATATTGAGGTAGAACACACTTGTCTTATCAATCCCTCCCCTGATGTAGTGGATGCCCCAATACTGCTGATCTTTCCACACCTGTCCAAGCTCTAACATGGTTCACGAAATGATCATTAACTTAGAAAACCTTGAGAATGACAGAGGCATTTAGTGATGAACAGGCATAAAGTGATCAGGCACTTCTCCCTCATATATGCAGGAACGATTCATACTCTACACACCAGCACAACCATGCAACTGCCTCTGCTGGGCCACACATGGTTTTTCCAGATTGCATGCTATTGATATTAATGCAATCTACAACAGTGTCATTTGACAAAGGGATTTTGCCAGTCACTCAGCTGCTTTCTCTCCAAGCATAAAAGTTGACATTAACTTTGTGCCAAGTTTTAAAGTTTTCTCAGAAATTATGTATTTTCTATCTGATTTTGCCATGATAAATGTAACTGTGGCAAGCTAAAAGTTTGGTACTCACTACCATCTTTAGCAACAAAATTCATACATTTCATATTGTAAATCATTAATTTGTATTTGTTCTGGACCAGAGAACTCATTCTACCTTTGTTTGTAATTATACAAAACTTTCCAGATCTTTATTTCTCTATTTTACAAAAGTATACAACATCATCCAGGGAATGAAGGACAAATAGGCTACAGATACAACAATATCCCATTTTTAGATATTTATAATGCATTCTACTTTCATTTTTTTCTTGTGCAAAACAATAACAAGTGTAGATTGGCTTGCTCTAGTCCATAAATATGTATATTCCAAAATTGATATCAAAATCTGAGTACTAGCACCAAAGAATTTCTGTAATTCAAAGATTTTTCCTCTAAGAAATACAAATGCAGATTCCATTCTGTGCCAAACACTGAGATTGAAGTATATAGCATTATGTTAACTAAGACAGCAAGTACAGAAATGAAATGGTTTGAGTATATTTCAATGAAAATTATGATTTAGAAGTTGGATCTTATTTTGAAATTAAACGAAGTGAAGATCATTTAGCGCTTATGCTCATGGGACTCTAAATCTTCAGAATGCTAAAGGACACTTGGAGATCATTTAGTGAAACCTGTGACTTTTGTATATCTACAAATCAATGCACTTCTTTAATATCTCACAAGTAATAATGAAAATCCCTCCTGAGGCAGCCAATACAAATTTGGACAAGTGTAATTTTTAGGATATAAAATTAAATATGTCACCAGTATAAATAGAAAGTATTTCTTTATATAATCATAAATCCATGTCACCCAGTCTAAACATAAAATGTGTCTTTATATAAACATGAGTATCAGTCTCCTTTTCTAATGTTTTATCATTGATCACACTTCAGCCTTCCAAAGGTTATGCACAATATATCACTTCTGCCTTCTACATGGCAACCCTCAAAGAGTTTAAAAATAATAATTATGTCTGGCTTTAGTATTTCCATCTACAGGCTAGTCATAATTTCTAAGCTTCCATCATCTAATTCCTATCTTCTAAACAATCCAGTCCATCAATATCTTACTTAACCATGGTAACAGAAGTCAGCATCAGATTGCAGGTGTGGCGTTAAATAGGTTAGTAAAGAGGGACTATTATTTGTCTTTTTCTGAGCAAAAAAATCTTCCCATTAATTTGTTCAGTATTTCATTGCTCTGAGTTATTACATCATACTGTTGACTCATGTTGTGTCTTCAGGTAACTATAACCCTTTTCATGTGTGTGGCTAAGAAGCCACATCTTCTCTAGAATTGTGTAATGGTGACTTTTGAACATGCATGTTTCTCCTTCTGTGTGAATATAGAAGAGTACGAACATTCCTCTTAAGTGCAATTCGAATAGTTTCACCCCATCATTCCATCCTCTCAAGATCTGTAAGGATTGCTGGGCACAGTGGCTCACGCCTATAATCCCAGCACTTTGGGAGGCCAAGGTGGGTAGATCACCAGGTCAGGAGTTCAAGACCAGCCTGACCAACATGGTGAAACCCGTCTCTATTAAAAATACAAAAATTAGCCAGGCATGGTGGTGAGCACCTGTAATCCCAGCTACTCAGGAGGCTAAGGCAGGAGAATCGCTTGAACCTGGAAAGCAGAGGTTGCAGTGAGCCAAGATTATGTCACTGCACTCCAGCCTGGGTGACAGAGTGAGACTCCATCTCAAAAAACAAACAAAAAATAAAACCATCTGTCAGGATCCTGATTCTGGCATTGCCTATATATAATACATTGCCAATTTCATGTCATCTGCAAATTTTGCAAACAATCCATTCTTATCCTATACAATGTACCAATTACAAAATAATAAACATGATATATGAAACATGCCACAGTAATGTAGTAAAACCAGGTGATGAATATGACAGCGCTAATGAAATAGCTATCAAAACATCTCTCCTGGCTAACATGAATTTATCAACATTTTCAGAGCAGCTATTCAATCGATACTAACGTGCTTCATCATCCCATCATCCAGTTGTTTTTGGAGTTTTTCTCAAAAAAGGTCTTAGGAAATGTTGCCAGAGTCTTGCAAAATTCGGCTATTCGGGGTCTACTCCATGCCTTGATCCAATGGGCCAGTGACACTGGTGAAAACCTGGGTTTCTAGATTGTTGCAGGGCAAGGTTTTTCACTAAGCTGAAGAGAGAGCTAAGATAATATTTGAAAGTACCAGAAAATTATAATATAGAAAGTAAACTTGATTCATTAAAATAAAAGAAAGAGAGAACAAGGTATTTAGAAGGTAGCTCAAAAAAATTCATTGGCACTGTGGTTTGGCTAAGAAGCCATGCCCTAGGGGGACTTGGAGATGGGGGCTTTGCCTTCAAAAGATAATGGGCCTGGCCCTGGTGTTTTTACGAAGCAAGAACGGGACCCTAAGCGTCTGTGGCTATATGTACACTATTTGACTGCTTGTATGTGCCAGGACAATACATATACTCAGGACACTGAGTACATGTACAACTCCACTCAAAAACAATTCATCAAGTTAACAGTCCTTGAGTTACACATATGCCACCATTTTTCCATGACCAAGTTGCTTCAGTTTGAATTAATCATATATTAAGTTCGTCCTTATAAACAAGATTTTTATGCTTAAGCTTGTTGGCTTCCTACTTAACTTTTCAAAACACATCCATAACACTCTATGTTTGGCCTGTAATCCTAATTCAGTTTGAGTCCATTGTGAGGATTTATTGATTGCTTAATTTGAAAACACTAATGCAGGATCAGAAAGGCAGGAAAATTTCCCACACAATTCTGATTATATTAAATAAGATAGCAAGAGGGAGAGAAAGGCTCCAAACCTATTTATTAATTATTGGCTAATAAAATTTTTAAAATGTGACTGCTGAAATAAACCCAACTGGCAGATGCCAGGTCAGCTCTGCTGCTGATACACTGTCAAGGCAGCCAGCTCTGCCAAGTCCACTGGTGTCTTTGGCACCAGGTGAGCTATTCCTCCATCAGTGCGCTGCATGCGAGAAGCTAGAAATAGAAAGCAAATACATTAACTGGGTAACTGCATTCAATAAATCATGGTCTTCAGCATTTAATTAGATAATTTGTAAGAACACATTAACCAAAAGAAGTCTCAATGTGTATGTAAAGAGTAGCGACTAACTCACTCTATCCATAACAAATACCATTAGAAACCACAGCCATAGTGGTTTCTTTAGAGTCCAAAAAATGTCATTCTTATGTCCAAGTATGATTAGAAAGTTACACTAAAAATTGATGAGGGTACAGGACACTTCCCAAACTCCAGTTGGGAGGGAAAGGAAGAAGTACTCCTAGGAATTTTATCCCTCAAGAGCTTGACAAAATCCCACAGTGATATTTTGGAAATGCCTTACAAGTTAAAAGCACATATTCTTTACCAATAACTTCTGTAGAAAAAGATAAAATATATTCTGATTGTTAGCTATTCAAAATGCCTGTGGATCAAAGTAGAAGATGAATGAATGTGCTAGTTCGATAATTTTTAACTTTAATAATTAGATTTTAATGCTTGTTCTTTCAATATTTTATTAGTAGAATCACTAGAATGTACAAGAAATAGAGGTACATATTGAAAAAGTTGTAGCAAAAGCAGTACATTGCAGAAGAGTATTCTCTCTGTAAAAGGGCTGATAAGAGAATGACATGGGTGTGGAATGGCCTATGACCAAGTTTGTTGAATTTAGATCTGGCACACAAATCTCCATTTTTATCCAAGACCCCAATGTTTGGATTAAGATGTAACTTCTCAGAAATGTACTAAGCAAGTATGTCTTTCAATAACACTTCCCAATTTATGGTCAATATCCTTCAGCTGAAGGCAGGATGGATGCCTTTCCTCTCAGTAGACGTCAAAGTTCAATCCAGAGCTGATTCTTAGATCCTAAGATTTAAGTTAAAGAGACAAATCTAATATAGATCCCTTGGCCTAAATGACCTACTGTATCACTCTACCACTTGAATTTCCTAGAAAATTTTTCTTATCTAAATTACTTTCCAGTCCTGCCAGAGAAGTAAAAAGGACCATTGGAACACACAAACCTCACATTTGGCTTCAGCCATTCAGGTCTACCTCTGCCAAGCCTATCATTTTCAGTGAGTATGAATATTCATATATTTCCCTCTTCTCAATTATATTAAGCCAGGCACCTGCTATGTGGGTCTAGCCATCATCAGAGAAAAGAGGACTTGCCCACATTTGCCAGCTTGGACAAAGAAGTTTTAATTCCCTTTTAAGAGGCAGTATATCCCTCCTGAATGCAATATTGAAGCCAGGATGGAAGAAAGAATTGCTATAAATTAAGTTTTTAGAAAAATAATAATATATCTTAGTTTTCCTATCTCCCCTCACTTTGGGGTTTGCATTCATCTTCCCTAAGGTATGTTTTTGCTTAAATGGTTTCCTTCATTTTCACTGCCATGTATCAAACTTCCAATTCTAAGACAACTGATGTACTTTATTTTCTGGGAACAGCCTATTTTCACATATAATATTAACAAAGCTAACATTAATTGACAGTTTACCATGTGCCAGGCACTGTGCCATGTTCTATTAAATGCATATCTCATTCAACAATCATGACTCTATGAGGTATGTTCTATTATTATTCCCAAGTTACAGATGGAATCAGAGGCTTGGAGAGGAGAAATAACTTGTGAATGGTCACATAGATTGTTAGTGAGGTAGGATAATTTAAACCAGGTCTACCTTACTCCAAAGCCTATTCAAGTTTCTAGTACAGCTGTTTGAAGCCTTAGTGACATAATTCACAAGGAAAAGCATTAAGAAAGTACAATAAAGGACAGATTCTGTACCTATACTTTAGTGTTTATTGACTGTTGATTTAAGTAATATGAGAAACTGCCAAGGGCAGAAAAAGTAAAATACATTAATATCCAAACAGGGAACATCATGTGGCCTTCTTAGTTGAAAGGGGAGACTTCGGGTAACAATTTTGTGTATCTTCAGATCTAGGAATGAAACCACAACAACCTGCACTACTCAGTGAAGCCATTCACAATTCTCAACTATGCGTCAGCCTCCAGAAGAACAGTACATTCCCTTTTCTGGTTTTTTGAGAATCTTTCAACCTATTTGGGTAAAAACGAAATCATCAAAAGCAGAAATCCCAGCATCATCTGGTTATTCACTAATTTATTCATGGAGTGCATTATGGAAAGCACTGAAGATAAGACAAGATTCTGACCACACAGAATTTGCTGTCCAGAAGGATAGTTAGGCACACGAAGGAAACCTTGCCTCAGCATGTGATAAGTGTGCAAAGTGCAGCAAAGGCAGCAAAACAGAGTGACCTCCTGTGGTTGCATCATAAAACATGGCAGTAGAACATTTGAAAAAATCACTATATTTTCATTTCTATTTTTCCTGTCATTAAAAAAAATGAATAATAGTAACTCTATAGGTTTCTTGGCCCAGAGAAGAGACATATCATCTGATACCAAACATTTTCCTGTAGGTAATGATTTTCTGTTCATCCCATCCTATGGCAAGAATCATATCAGCCTATGTATGTAACTCTGCCCCATGGAATGGTGGGAGCCAACCCCAAGTCTTGCTAACTCAGTGGAATTCTCTCAAGTGAGGCTATGTAAATAAAGAGAGAATTGCTGCCCCTGAGTGCAGTACCACAGATTTTCTTTTCCACACAGGAGAAGTGACCATCTCCCGTTTACCACTTTTGGGTCAGTTTTCCAAAATCATCACTGTTGCCAAGTTTTCTTGTTCTTGGGCTCTGGACACAACAGTTCTTATGGTCCAGCAGAGTCCACATTCCCTCTGATCCTCTATCAAATGGCCAAACCTTACCCAACAAACCATTTTCCCACTTCATTCAAGTTGGTTTCCTCAGTGGGGCACAAAATTGCCACGTATATTCCTGAATCTGTGATTTTTTTCTGGCTTTCTCCCTCACTTGGAAGGCCAAGCCTCTCTGTCTCTCCAGCCTTCAGGTTCTTCCCATTTAAAGCCTTTCTTAATGACTTCACCTCTCTCCTGAATGGTAACATAACACTTTGGGCTCTATCAGAAAAATTAAGTGTTTGATTAAATTGGATCTTATAGGGTTCTCTAATCATTCTTTGCATATATGTTTAAATGCCACCTCTATGACAGCAAGAATTGTGTCTCATATACAAAGGGACAACCTAATCTATCACCCAAACTGAGAGTTAAAAGAAGGTATTAATAATTGCTATTGGATATCAGACATAATTAAGGAGTATCCCTGGAAAGCCAGGACTAATGGTCACTCTTTTTCATTTGTATCCATCACAGTCCTTGGTATAGAACCCAGGTCAATAATTACTTGACTTAGATTGCTGTGCTGCTTTCCAAAGGACAAACAGAATTTTACCTATAAATCTTTGGAGTAATATTTTGGTTGCATAATTGTATCATGATAATTGCTGTCAGCTTTAAATAACTGAAACACAGAAAGTAAGAGGGAGATGGTTAATATTTTAAGCTGTGGATGCCAAAGGGAAGGAATTATAAGGAAAATTGCATATTAACCAGTGTAACTTTATTCTGCAGGTGGCAGAGCACCATTGATGACTTTTAAGTAGTAGGGTAATTTGGTGTGTGAATGTGTGAGTTTGAAATGGCAAAGGATAAACTTGGAAAATCTGAGAATGGCTGCAAAGAGACATTGGACAATGGTTACCATCATCTAACTAAGAAACAATGAGGGCTTGAACTTGGCCAGTGTCATGAGAGAACATAGACTTCAGAGATTTTTTGAGTTACCATATAGGGGATAAAAGAGAAGAAATCAAGATGACTAAATTTATGGACTTCTAGGAAATTCAGTGGGCATATCCAGACTAATAAGATTTGCCTCACAAAAATAACAAGTAGAATGCAGAAGAACCAGACATCTACTGATGTTCCTCCATGTGTTGTCTTCTCAGCAAGCTCATTTTTACCAGTTCCCAGAAACAGTAATGTGGATCTAGGATCAGGTATCTCATAACACTATGGTTTTTCTGGAATGAGAAAAGCATATTTATCCATTTGATGATTCAGGCTCATTTCATGATTAACTTTGCTCATCCAAGTTAGACAGAAATCTCCCCCTTTCATAGCTATTGCAGACTCAGCAATGGGTTCTGTGATGTTTAGTTGTCATTCTTTTCTGATATCCTTAGAAGGATGAATGAATACATAATGGAATGCTGTTATACATGCAATGTCTATTATAGTACCTGGTCCCAAATGAATGAATAAATGCTCAGTCATTTAAAGAGCAATTTTATATGTCTAAGCTGACTGATGCAAATATAACCTGCTAATATATTATTGGTGAGAAATAGAATCAAAAATTCAATTTGAATGTTTGACATATAGAAAAAAATTGTTAACTGGAATGTTCAATTAATGTTCAGCTTATGGTATAATTTTAGGTCTCCCAACTTCACTTTTTAGAATCTTCTAGTTTTTGTAAACAACTTCTATACAAAATTTCTTAGTATTTTAAATGAGCATTTATCCATTAAACCAATATTATTTTGTACAATTGCATATTGAACTCAATTTTCTCTTGCCTCCAATAAAGAGGAAACAACATAGATATGTCTGCACTTTTCTAAGCAAAGTCATGTATTCCTCACCATATTAGTTCCTAAGTCACTTCATCCTGTTGAAATCTGTGACCACAGGGAAAGAAGGAAGTCTTTGGGCAACTATCCCATAAGGTGGCCCTGGAAAAAACGGTCTTTAGCAGAAGAAAAAATCACTGCATTTCAAGAAAATCCTGGTTCAACAAAAGGCAAAGTTAGCCCTCCAACTTCCTAAGTGGAGTATATTCCAATATAACTGGAGTTAAGCATGACCCCTGTAGGTAGACAAAATATATAACCAATACATAATATCATTTCAAGAGTTCTAGAAAGATCCTTCTGTCCAAAAATAATCTCCACCCACTGCTGAACAGTGCCTCTGAGAGTATGGAGTTTCTTAAAATATAAATAAAGACAATGCTTTACATGTACATAACCCTGTAAAAGATAACTTCTTCAAAATGCATGCCAATGCATAGACGGCTTATATAATACTTGATCTTGAGAGTACCCTTAATAAGGAGGAAAAATGAATGCCTTCCTATTCAAAGGCTACCCATGCTTTAAGACACAGCTCTAATTCTATTAGGTTGTTCTAATCAAAATTCTAATCTAATACAATTCTAATCAAAAGTAATTGTGGTTCTTGTGGCAAGACCTGCACAAGAACTGCAATTACTTTTGCACCAACCTAAGAATCTGCGTAAAGCCTTATTCTGAAAAGTAATGGTTCAAATGTCTACCCTCATCATATGCTGCCTACTGTTGTTGTGTGTTTATCTTATTCCTGCATAAGAATATAAACTCTGAGCATTTGATGGAATGTTATAACTCTTTGTATTCCCCAAGACCCTGGCTCAGTGTCTTATTGATCTAATTAATGCTCAATAATAATTACAAACACGTAGAACTTTACAGCAGAGCACTAGCTGTAGGGTCCCATTTTTAAATTGTGATCAGAAAATGACCTCATAAAGTAGAGCAGTGTTTATTGTAATTTTAAGATTAAGCTGCCAGGGCTTACAGCAGTTAAATAACATTCAAGTTACACAGCCAGCAAATGGCACAAGCAGAATTCAAGTCCAGGAAGTCTGACTCCAGAGCCCATGTCTATAACTCCCACACTGTACTGCCTCTATGAGCATTTGTTGAAGCAGAGGAAAGGGCACAAGAGTATCAAGTACTTAGTGTCACAGAGAGTTCAGAAAGGAGAAACTAATTGTGATGAAAATCAGATAATCTCACTGCAAAGTTCTGTTAAAAGTTGTTTCTACCCAGAATCACAGGCCTAAAGATTTCAATCTGTCCAGTAAGTGTGTCTTTCTCACTTACAATAAGGAAAGGGAGGCTGTCCTATGCATGTGTCATAGAGAAAGAAATCTTGAAACATTGCTTCCAAATGAGCGGCTTCTAAAGGAAGAAAGAAAACAAGCAGTCCAGGTGACATTTTTGGATGTGTACATATTGAAGAAATGCCCAATTGTCTAAATGACCTTGTTTTCATTTTTTAACCATGCCACAGAACACATCTCACACAAGCAGTTGATGCCCTGCCCATCTATAGACACAAAATCTGGAATACAGTGTGAAAGCTAAGTAAATGAAACAAATTCTTAGTAATTCCTCAAGATAAGAAGAGGAAGTAGAAGTGATATGCCCCTGGAAAGTCAGATTGGATCCTTGCATAGGGACAATTTGCTGACATAGTCATGGAGGCCAAATATTGAGGAACCATATTCCTCATCATGTGGGACCTGCCACTTTTGCCTAAAGGAATCCTGAACTCCATAGGTTTGATGTTGCTGCTGAGAATAACACAAAAATGTAAATGAGGCAAATAGTATCAAACTAAGCCACTTGATTCTGGAAGAAAGATGACCGCCCAAAAAAAACTTCAGTTTGGTTTGAGAAGCATGTGGGAAGTCTAACAGAAAGTCCTTCCACCTTCACCACTGTATTGTTCCTTCATCCCCGTTACACCTCATACCACAAAAAGCCTATCTCCATTACACCAGATTTCTCTTTTAGACTACTCCCCTGCTAAAGACCAACTCCCAAGTCTGTATCCCGATTGTTTTATTCCTTTGTCTAGCCTGTTTAAAACAAATGATGGTAAATTATATAATCCATTTCCATCAACAACCGTAACAAACAAAAAATTGGGTATTTTCCCAGCAGTTTTCAAGCTTTTTACCCCCTCCCACTCCTTATTGTGCACTGGTGTTTTTTATTATTAACAGGAAAATTATTCAAAAAGAAAAGCTTATTTTCGTTAATAATACATTGAGGAGCCAATTTCTGGCTTTAGCCTCCAGAGTAATGAGCAAATCTGAACTGGCCCAGCTCCAGTCAAACCAAAACAAAGCCACAGGAGTGAACAACTTATTAGAAAGGGAGTTGTTATTACCCAAAACAAAGGTTTGTTTGGAGAGCAGCAATTCAAAAGAGTAAGATATAAGAAGGTAGAACTTTATTAAACTGAGGTCGGCAAATAATCCCAATCTTAGGTTTACTTATAAGAAGAAAAATATCTATAATAAGGCATAGACTTCACCAGATAAGGCCAACATAGTCAAGAAACAGATGTTAGGACTACAATATCAGAAATGATGTATTGACTACATACTAGTAACCAAATTTTATAGATGCCAATACTGCAGCTATTCCAAATGCCATCCTAGAAGGTAAGTAGGACTGACCTGGCTTAGCCCTGCCCTGGATGAGGGCACAATTAAGAGAATAAGAACCACTTTTTCTGCTTATTTTTGCTAGCATCCCAATGCACTGGGTGTCCCAAAGGCAGCTAGTCTGTGACAGACTAAAACCCAATCCCAGGCATTCTGATTTCAATGTTCCTAGCCTGGTAACCTCTCAGTGTCATGGTTTCTTCAACTGTTAAATGAAAATGGTAATATTAGCTCCCTAAATTGATTATTATAAGGATTAAATTATTTAAAATACATAAAGGACTTAGATGGTGCCAGATACATTGTAAGTACTTGATAAATATCAATTACTAGTTTTTTCCCTGAACAAAATAAGACCCCCCAAAGCTTTATTGCAATCAAGACACAGCCTTAGATTCCCAGGGAGTTCTACTGGATCCAAGATGAATTCCATTACCTGAATGGCTTAAAACAAATACAGGAGAAAGGGCCATTCTGCCAACTTCCACCCTATTGCCCAAATCTCCTATTCCAGTGTGAAGAATTGGAATAGGTTTAATAAGAAACAGAAGAAAGCTCAAAAGACACTGTAATTATCTAGGACAAGATTACTTTTCATACTTGCCATTAAAAGTTGACCTCTAGAAATGTGACTCAATTTTGTGATTTCAAATTAGACCAATCCATAGATAGAGGAAGCGAGCAGGGAAGCTAGGAGATTCCGTAGGGCAATATCTTCTTCTTATGACTTACAAGGGCAATACCATTCACACATCATCCAAACAAGAAATAATAGACTAAGGAGTCTTCAGTTCCTCATTTCCTCTCACTTGCCAAAAGCAAATGATACTTAATATTTCTCTGCCTGTGCAACTAATATTCTAGTTCAGACCTTTAGTATTCATTTCCTGATCTTCTGATTAGTCATCCTGGAAGTAATCTCTTTACTCCACAATCCAAATTCCAGAGGACCATACAGTTAATGTGTCTGACTGCAAAAATAGCCACCAATACTTTGCCATGCAGTTCCATCCATCAAGAGACAGAGTCAGCTGGGCGCGGCGGCTCACGCCTGTAATCTTAGCACTTTGGGAGGCCGAGTCAGGCAGATCACAAGGTCAGGAGATAGAAACCATCCTGGCAACACGGTGAAACCCTGCCTCTACTAAAAATAAAAAAAAATTAGCTGGGCACGGTGGCACGCACCGTTAATCCCAACTACTCAGGAGGCTGAGGCAGGAGAATGGCTTGAACTTGGGAAGCAGAGGTTGCAGTGAACTGAGATCATGCCACTGCACTCCAGCCTGGGCAACAGAGCGAGACTCCATCTCAAAAAAAGAAAAATAAAAGAGAGACAGAGTCTATTTCTTCACTCAGGGATTGCTGTGGGAATCAGGAAAAGCCTAGTGAATTCCTCTGGCCAATAGAGAGCAACAGAAATGATATAGTGTAAGTTCCAAGTCTCCAGGCCTCAAAAAGCCCTGCAGCCCCTGCTCTTGCTGTTCTTATAATCTCGTCCCTGCATGTAAAAACCCCAGGCTAGTCTGTGGCATAATGAAGGATTTGTGATGTAGTGTCCCTGACACCCTGACAGGATCCAGTTATCCTAGAAGCTTCAGCTGCCAATTCAACCTACCAGCTGGCTACACATATAATAGAGAACCTAGCAGGATTAGCTGAGCTGCTCCAGACAAAAAGGATTGGCCAACTGACCCAAAGAAGAACTAAATAGTGATTGCTTTAAGCCACTAACTTTTCAGGTAGTTTGCTATTCAGCAAAAAAGATTCCATTTAATACAGATTTCATTTAATCTTTTAAAAATTGCAAGTAAAAATATCATTTAACATAGAAGCAACACTCATAAAAAAGAAATTATAGGAAATAAAGATTAATAGAAACAATTTTATAATTAGAAGATTTTAATCTCCACTTCTCAGTCCATGAAAGCTAAGTGGAAAAAATATATAAGGATATGAAATATCTAAATAATGTAATTATAATGTAGACTTCATTAATGTTTATTGAACTACCTGCCTTAAAAATAGAGAATAGCCCTTTTAAGGCAATAAAAGTAGAAATTAAATACAAAACCAAATAACAGAAAGGTTTTTTACCTGAAAATTTAGAACTAACAAGTAAAATTTCCAGAAAGTAGCAATAATATTAATACTATTCTAAGGTCTATAAACCGCAGGTGTAAAACACTGTTTAGAAAAAAAAAAAAATTGGCATTTAAACTTATGTCACCAAGATGGCTGACTAGACTCAATCAGGAGGAACATCTTCCACCTAGGGACCAAGACATCAGGAAGATTTGTGCACTCCTAGCAGATCCTCAGAGTGAAAACACTGAGGATGGATGGAGAGAAGATGCTGGGTTGAAAGGGGAGGAAGCTGAGAACCCTGACCAGGACTATCATGCACTGGAATTTCTTCCTGGCCCACAACAACTCCTGGGGAAGAGGTGAGTTGAACTGGCAAGGAGCAACCTGCTGTCACCATAGTCCTCTGGAATCCTGGCAGGAGGAGACCCCTTGGCCACCACAGACACTTGAGTTGGCAGGGAGAACTACTTAGACACGTGGTAGGAGCAGAACTCCAGCTGGTGCGGAGCAGAGAGGGTCTGGTGTGGGAGTGGCTACAGTGGAGCACAGCCAGGGACACTCATTCCCCTAGGCTGGACTTTGTCCACAGGAGACTTTTGGTCTTAAGGGAAAAGTTGGACCTGAATTCTGTAGGGTGGTCCTGCCTGTGAGATGGAGCCAGTCTGAACTGAGCACCTGTCAGTCTGCTGGCTTCTCCCAGGGCTCCAGCTTGGCCCTGTCTGCTTGCAGTGCAGCCCCCAGGTACCTCCTGGAGGCCCACATCATAGCTCCTGTGCTGGCAGACCACACCTGACAAGTAGAGCATACCAGCAGAGAAGCCCCCATGGACACACACCAGCCCACCCATGCCTTCCCTGTACTGCAGCCTCCCACCTGCCTACACTAGACCATGGCCACTCCCAACATCACTTGGCCAGCATGGCTGTGCACCAGTGGACCTTACCTTTCCTTCCCCACCAGCACATATGTGTAGTCCACCCAACCACGTCACTGCTGCCAGTGTGAGAGCCCCTGTCCCCTTGCCACACTACCATTGTTGTCAGTGTTGGCAGGCAGGGACCTCACCAGCCCCGCCCCCACTAGCACCCCCCTGCCCCACCAGCACCCTGCTCCTGTGCTAACACTGTTGCCAGCACAAAACTAGGCACAGAGAACAGTAAAGCCACCCTGGCTCTGAGCAGCCACTGCCACTGACAGGAATGTGCACATAGGACACACTAGCTCCAGCTCCCACTAGCACCCTGACTCCATGCTAACATCATCAGCAGCAAGAATGCACACACAGTTACTGGTGAAGGGGAGGACACAACCCCAACCATGTTGCTAGTGCAACTACTGCTAACACCCATGTGAAAGTCAGTACCCCAGCACCTGCTAGCACCTTGCCCCAGCTGATGAGTGTGCAGTTCACTGCATTGCCATTGCTGCTGCTGCTGATACATGTGAATGAGGACAGATTCCACTGCCACTGCCCTATGAAGTACTTTGGTTGGCACCACTCATCTGAGTGTTGTGACCAGCAGCCTGGGAGCCTCCAAAGGAGCAGGTTTCTAACCTCAAGGAGCCAGAGAACAAAGCTGGGCTTGATATCAGCCCCCTAGAGTTAGAGAATGTAGCCTAGGAGTCCTAAGTTGAGCCTTGGCCCCCTAAAATCTTCCAATAACAAAGCCAGTCAACTGAATTCTCCTTACAACACAAACTCCCAGGTCATCAAATAGGATTACCAAAAAAACCCAGCAACTTCAAAGATTGAAGGAATATTAGCCCACAAAGATGAGAAAGAACTGGCATAATAACTCTGACAACTTAAAAAACCAGAGTGCTTTCTTTCCTCCAAACAATTGCACTAGTATTCCAGCAAAGGTTCTTAGCCAGGCTGAATGGCTGAAAATATAAAAATTGAATCACAAATATGGAATATGGTTGGGAATGAAGATCACTGAGGTTCAGGAAAATATTGAAACCCATTCTAAGGAAGCTAAGTATCATAATAGTGTGATAAAGGAGATAACAGACAAAATAGCCAGTAAAGAAAAGAATGTAACTGACCTAATAGAGCTGAAAACTATACTACAAGAACTTGATAATGCAATCACAAGTATTAACAGAACGATAGACCAAGACGAAGAAACAATCCCAAAGATTGAAGACTGGCTTTCTAAAATAAGGCAGTCAGACAAAAATAAAGAGAACAGAATGAAAATGGACAAACAGAATCTCTGAGAAATATGAAATTATGTAAAGAGACCAAATTTATGACTCACTGGTATCTCTCAAAGAGATGAAGAAAATGGATGCAACTTGAAAAACATATTTCAGAATATTATCCATGAGAACTTCCCCAACACGGTTAGAATGGCAAACATTCAAGTTCAGAAAATTTAGAGAACCCTCACAAAATACTTCACAAGATCATCATGAAGACATATAATCATCAGAAACTCCAAGCTTGAAATGAAAGAAAAAATGTTAAAGGCAGCAAGAGAGAAGGGACAGGTCACATACAAAGGGAAGCCTATCAGGCTCACAGCAGATGTCTCAGCAGAAACCCTACAAGCCAGAAAAGACTAGGGGCCTGTATTCAACATTCTTAAATAAAAGAAATTCCAACAAAAAATTTCACATCCAGTAAGACTAAGCTTCATAAGCAAAGGAGAAATAAAATCTTTTTCAGATGCGCAAATGCTGAAGGAATTTGTTACCACCAGACCTGCCTTACAAGAGCTCCTTAAAAAAGTGCTAAATATGAAGAGGAAAGACTGTTACCAGCTACTATAAAAACACACAAATACACAAACCACTGAGATGATAAAGCAACCACACAAACAAGCTGACATAGTAACCAGCTAATGACACATGACAGGATCGAATCCACACGTATCAATACTAAACTTGAACGTAAATGGGATAAATACCCTGATTAAAAGGCACAGAGTGGCAAGCTGGGTGTAAAAAAAAAAATACCCAACTGTATACTGTCTTCAAGGGATCCATCTCACATGCAATGGCACACATAGACTCAAAATAAAGGGATGGAGAAAAATCTACCAATGAAGAAGAAAGCAGAAAAAAAAGGGGGGGTTGCAATCCTAATTTCAGACAAAATAGACTTTAAATCAACAAATCTCAAAAAAGACAAAGAAGAGTATTACAAATGATAAAGGCTTCAATTCAACAAGAAGACCTAACCATCCTAAATACATATGCACCCAACATAGAAACACCCAGATTCATAAAGCAAGTTCTTAGAGACCTTCAAAGAAACTTAGACTCCCACACAATAATAGTGGGAGACTTCAGCACTCCATTGACAGTATTAGACAGTCACTGAGGCAGAAAGTTAACAACGATATTCTGGACCTGAATTTAACACTGGGCTAAATGGATCTAACAGACATCTACAGAACTCTCCACCCAAAAAAATAGCATAGATATTCTTCTCATTACCACATGGCACATACCAAAATCGACCACATAATCAGACAAAAAACAATCCTAGACAAACACAAAAGAACCAGGATCATACCAAACACCCTTTCAGACCACAGAGCAATAAAAATAAAATTCAAGACTAAAAAAGTAGCTCTAAACTATACAATTACATGGAAATTTTAAAACCTGTTCCTGAATGACTTTTGGATAAATAATGAGATTAAGGCAGGAATCAAGAAGTTCTTTGAAATTAATGAGAACAAAGATATAACATACCAAAATCTCTGTGACACAGCTAAGGCAGTGTTAAAGGAAAATTTATGGTATTAAATGCCTATATCAAAAAGTTGGAAAGATCTCAAGTTGACAGCCTAGTATCACAACTAAAAGAACCAGAGAAGCAAAAGCAAACCAACCCCAAAGCTAGCAGAAGATAAGGAATATCCAAAATCAGAGCTTAACCAAAAAATAGTGAGACACACACAAAAAACCCATTCAAAAGATCAACAAAGCCAGGATTTGGTTTATGAAAAACAATAGTAAGATAGATAGACTGATAGCTAGACTAATAAAGAATAAACGAGAGAAGATTCAAATAAACACAATTAGAAATGACAAAGGAGATAATACCATTCACCCCACAGAAATACAAATAACCATTAAAGAATATTATGAACACCTCTATGCACACAAACTACAAAATCTAGAAGAAATGAATAAATTCCTGAACACATAAACTGTCCCCTAAGACTGAACCATGAAGAAATTGAATCCCTGAACAGACTAATAATGAGCTCCGAAATTGAATCAGTAATAAATGGCCTAACAACCAAAAAAAGCCCAGGACCAGATGGAATCACAGCTGAATTTTACCAGGTGTACAAAAGAGCTGGTACCATTTCTATTGAAACTATTCCAAAAAATTGAGAAGGGACTCCTCCCTGACTCATTCTACAAGGTCATCATCATTCTGATACCAAAGCCTGGCAGAAACACAACCAGAAAAAGGAAACTAAAGGCCAAAATCCTTGTGAACACTGATGCAAAAATCCTCAACATAATATTAGCAAACTGAATTCAGCAACACATCAAAAAGCTAATCTGCTATAATCAAGTAGGCTTTATTCCTGGGATGCAAAGTTGGCATAACATACACAGATCAATAAATGTGATTCAACATATAAACAGAACTAACAATAAAGCCACATGATTATCTCAATAAATGCAGAAAAGGCTTTCAATAAAATTCAACATCCCTTCAGGTTAAAAACTCTCAATAAACTAGGTATTAAAAGGACGTACCTCAAAATAATGAGAACCACATATGACAAACCCACAGTCAACGTCATACTAAATGGGCAAAACCTGGAAGCATTTTCCTGGAAAACTGGCACCAGACAAAGATGCCCTCTCTCACCACTCCTGTTCAACATAGTACTGGAAGTCCTGGCCAGATCAATCAGACAAGAGAAAGAAATGAAGAGCATCCAAAAGGGAAGGGAGGAAGTTAGCCTATCCCTGTTTGCAGATGACATGATTCTATACCTAGAAAATCCCAAAGTCTCAGCCCAAAAGCTCCAAAGACTGAAAAACAACTTCAGCAAAGTCTCAGAATGCAAAATCAATATACAAAAATCACTAGCATTCCTATACACCAACAATAGTCAAACTAAGAGCCAAACCAGGAATGCAATCCCATTCAAAATTGCCCCAAAGAAAATAAAATATCTAGGAATACAACTAACCAGGGAGGTGAAAGATCTCTCCAATGAGAACTACAAACTCAAGGAAATCGAGATGACACAAAGAAATGGAAAAATATTCCATGCTCATGGATAGGAAGAATCAATATTATTAAAATGGCCATGCTGCCCAAAGAAATTTACATATTCAATGCTATTCCTATCAAACTACCAATGACACTCTTTACAGAACCAGAAAAAAAAAGAAACTACTCTAAAATTCATATAGAAGCAATAAAAAGGCCTGAATAGCCACGGCTATCCTTTAAAAAAAAAAAGAACAAAGCAGGATACAAGAAGTTACCTGACTTCAAACTATACTACAGGACTACAGTAACCAAAACAGCATGGAAGTGGTACAAAAATAGACACAGAGGCCAATGGAACACAATAGAGAGCCCAGAAATAAGGCTGTACACCTACCACCATCTGATCTTTAACAAAGCTGAAAAAAATCAAACAATTGAATGGGGAAAGGACTCCCTATTCAATAAATAATGCTGGGATAACTGACTAGCCACATGCAGAAGATTGAAACTGAACCCTTTTCATACACCATATACAAAAATCAACTCAGAATGGGGTAAAGGCTTAAACGTAAAACCCAAAACTGTAAAAACCCTGAAAGACAACCCAAGGCTAGCAGATTTATTGAATCCAGGAGTTCAAGGTCAGCCCAGGCAACATGGTGAAACCCTATCTCTGCAAAAAATACAAAAATTAGCTAGGTGCGGTGGCACACACCTATAACCCCAATCACTTGGGAGGCTGAGGAGGGAAGACTGCTTGAGTTTAGGAGGCAGAAGTTACAATCAAGAGATCATACCACTGCCCTGCACCTGGAGGTGGGGGTTGTAGTGAGCCAAGATCATGCCATTGCACTGCAGCCTGGGTGACAGAGCAAGACTCTGTCTCAGAAAAACAAACAAACAAACAAAAACAAACAAAAAACATTGTCTCAGCCCAAAATCTCCTTTAGCTAATAAGCAACTTTAGCAAAGTCTCAGGATACAAAATCAATGTACAAAAATAACAAGCATTCGTCTACACCAGTAATAGAGAGCCGAAGGATATTTTAAGCATGGTTTAAGCATACTTTTGCTGTGATAAAAAGCACGTCCCACCAAAAAAAATGTGGAACAGAAAATGAGTATGGCAATATCCAATCTGATTCCGAAGTTTGAGAGTCTGTGCTATAAGCAAGGGATGCACATATCATATTAGTAAATAATTACGATTCGTTAAGAATGAAATTAAAATGTTCTCTTTCAATTTATGTGTTTTTTTTAATAGCTACTAAGTTGTTAGAATAAATAAATACCAAGTTCTCTGCTCATAATTATTTAATAAATAACACTGTTAGGTCTTTCTTTTGGCCTAGAAATATGATGAAAAATTCCAGATTAAGAGGCCCTAAAATGAGAAAAATTGGTGTGATTAAAGAACTGAAACCTATCAGTGTGCCTGAAGCAGAGAAGAGTGACTGACAAACAGTTTGGAGGGTACCAGGGCCACATCTTGCAGAACAGCAGAGCATCGGAAGCCATAGTGGGGAATTTTAATGCTATGCTAAACAATGGGAGGCTTGAAGTTATTTTAAGCAGATGAGTAATTTGACCAGACTTACAATTTTACATAATCAAGCTGCTCCATGGAGACAGCGTTGAGGAAAGATGAGAAGGACAAGTAGAGAACCTATCAGGCTGTCATCTAGTCCAAAGAACTTGGTGGCTTGAACTTGGCGGGGCAGTGGAGGTAGAAGTGGAGGGAGACCAGCAGTACTTTGTAGGTAAAATTTATGAGGCTTGGTGAGGGATTGAATGAAAGGTAAGGGAATCAGGAGCATCAAGGATAACTCCTAAACTTCTGGCTTGAGCAAGTAGGTGCCCTACCTGAAATAAAGATAGGGAGGAACTAGTTTCAGGCAGAATAGCACAGCTTGATTTTATTTTTTTTATTTGTATTTATCTATGTAATACCCTTAGAGAGTAGTCTCACTCTGTCACCCAAGCTGGAGAGCGAGTGGTGCGTTTCAGCTCACTGCAACCTCTGCCTCCCGGGTTCAAGCAATTCTCCTGCCTCAGCCTCCCAAGTAACTGGAACCACAGGTATGCACTACCACAACCACCTAAGTTTTTGTATTTTAGTAGAGATGGAGTCTCGCCATGTTGCCCAGGCTGGTCTAGAACTCCTGAGCTCAGGCTATCTACCTGCCTCAGCCTTCGAAAGTGCTAGGTTAACAGGCATGAGCCACCATGCCAGGCCGACAGCTAGGTTTAGATATTTTAAATTTAAGATACTTACAAAGCAATGTACAGATGACAATAGGCAGCTATTTGGATTTGAGTATGAAATTAATCTCCCTTTCCCTAAATATGGCATGATTGTCCATTCCTCCTCAGTCTTTGTCATACTGAGCTATTCTTATCTCTAGCAATACTCTTAGTATATACAGTTTCATCCAGGCCCAACTCAAATGCATCCTGACAAGACAGACAGCACATTAGGGATCCGTCTGGAAGTATGCACAAAATGTAGATTTGCTATTACAAAGCCAGCATTCAGGGTGTTTAGATGGACACGGGGACAACCATATGTTTTTCAGTTTCCACACTATTCCTTGAAAACAAACGCTTCATTGGGCTATTGACAGCCTTCCTAGCCCCTTCCAATTGCTTTTCCCTCAGTGTCGCGCATTGTTCTTGTTTCAGTTGCTATTGCTTAGGGTCCTACAGAAAACCAGGCAAACTGCTAGAATATGACCCTGCTGCCCACTGACTTTGAATGTTACTATAGCCTGGATCTCTCTGCTATAATGCTACAATTTATCACAATCACCATGAATTGAAGTAGCTTAAACTAAACTGGAATTTGACACTCACCTATTGGCTCTGTATTTTGGACTGTCCACCACCTATGAGTGCCAGTGTTTTCTACTTTGACTAATCATTCCACAGTTGGGGCTAGCATGCCGCACCCAAGGCTGTTTTGTTGATAAAAGTCTCCATGTCTTTTCTCTTTCCTTCTGCAAACCCAGATTTGTCCTTTAAAGTCCCACTCAGGAGCCAGCAGCACCTTCATTTATTCTTTCTTGAGATGGTATTGTTAAACATATTAGAACTAAATATTTCCTTCCAATTGCCTTTAGTTGTTTTATAGCATTTCTCTTCATATATACATATTTATGGATTTTTCCCTTTATGCTAGATACTGCAGTAATTTGGCCTCTGCGAAATAAGTCCCACCATCATGTAATCATTTGTATTGTTTTGTACTTATACACAGCCAATTCTATTTGTATAAATGTCTAAAATACACAGAAGTTTTGATTACTATTACAGTTATTGAATTGTTTTCTTGTAATTGTAGTAGTAACCATTTCAAAGTTGATGTGCCAATTTCTACATATGTTTGGTTTCTTTCTAATGCTACATAGTCTTATGCTTATTTATATTAAATTACAGCTTGGGGATTGAAAAAACAACCTCTGCTTTATTAAAAACTTTCCATAACAGAATGCACTTTCCTGCAGCAAGAATCCTTTGATCCACTTTGGGTACATTCCAGTATATTGTGTAGCACCTCTGTTAAAATACTTTTTTTTTTTTTGAGACAGGTTTCATTCTGTCACCCAAGCTGGTGTGCAGTGGCATGATCATTGCTCACTGCAGCCTAGAACTCCAAAGCTCAGGCAGCAATCCACGCATCTCAGTCTTCAGAGTGGCTGGGACCATAAGTGCATACCACTATGCCCTGCTGTTTTGTTTTGTTTT
This sequence comes from Cebus imitator, assembly GCF_001604975.1. Classification (NCBI taxonomy): domain Eukaryota; kingdom Metazoa; phylum Chordata; class Mammalia; order Primates; family Cebidae; genus Cebus; species Cebus imitator. The sequence continues at coordinate 11,071,965 of NW_016107337.1, forward strand.
GTTTTGTTTTGTTTTTAACTTTTTTTAATGTAAATGGGGATCTCCCTATGTTTCCCAGGCTGGTCTCAAATTCCTAGGCTCAAGCAATCCTTCTACCTTGGCCTCCCAAAGTGCTGGGATTATAGGCATGAGCCACCACACCCACCCTAAAATATTCTTAAAGTCACGCTTACTGTGCCACATCAATATGTTTCATTCCACAACTGAGGATCAATCTTAGAAATGCTATTTACTCATTTGCCATAACTTACTGCTTTAATTACATATCACTTGCAATTACTAGTCATCTACCCAAAAGCTAAGCTTTCATGTATCATCCGGTTCTTTTAGTTTGTCAAAACACATCAATATTTATAAATTTTTCCCTTTGCACTTGATCTTTTAATAATTTGATCTCTTCTGAATGGAACAATTCATCAGGTTTTATATTTGTATTGATTTCAAATTATACCATTGTCACTTCATCACTCAAATGCTTGCTAATCTGCTAGATTCTTAAAGGCTTGTTTACATGCTGGCATACCTTTTGCAATCATTCAAGAATAAAAGAAATTCTATAATTCTCATTCCCTATTTTTGTTTTGCTCTCTTTTCTTCTTACTGGTTTCTGTGTCAAACAGAAGCAAGAAGGATTAAATTCCTTAAATAGTTCCTAATTTCTATTCCTTTTTCTAAATAATATGTTAGTAACTCCCTAAAGGCTCGATTTCTTGAAGTATTGACAGTTAATCATTAATGTCTTTTTTGTAGGTACCATTTCTTCCCTACAGTGTATTTTTATAAAATTGCTTGCTTCTTCCCAATATTCTCTAACTTACTGTCAGCTGGAATGAGCGATTTTTACCCTGTTCAACTCTACGTGTCCCAAGGCACTAAAGTAAGTAGGCTTTTCAAATGAAAACAGCTCAGACAATATTTGTTGAATTAAGTCATTTTATATATTGAAGGAAATGCTCACAGGCCCAAGTCTCTTAAATTAACGGAAATAGCTCTTCTGTGGTAGCTCTCTGGTCCCTAAATTGATCTATTTTTCTAGTTTTCTATTATAACTCCACATAGAACACACAATCAATACAAACTAAGTAGCCCAGCCCAGCCAGGAAGTACTTGACAAAAAAAATAAAATAAAATAACTCTAGGCAAACAGAACACAAGGAGTCACTACATGTAGTTAAAATCACCTAGCCATCCTTCTAACTCTTTTAAATCTTTACATGTTAAAATAATAAACTGTGTTTAGATATCATCTAACTGAGAGCTTCTTTTTTTTAATTCCATCTCTTAGTTCTACCTTTTAAAAAAATAGTTCAAGTTTTGATGTTTATTCTCAGACTTAGTGATACTATGATTTCATATACTTCTTATTGTTCATTTGCTGGAATAAAGAGAGGAAAATTTTATTCCTTGGGATGAAATGCTTTCTGCTGGAACAGAATTATTTTTCTCATTCAAATCTTTTCGTGTTTTATGAGATTTAATGGCCATAAAATAGCTGCACCTGCATTTTTGTGGGAATGAAAAACACAAGTGAAACTGAACTGAGTCCATGGGGGTCAAATAAGAAAAATTCATTTGACACCATTAGCTTTGGGGTCCCAAGTGAGCATGTAAAACACATTGTACTTCCCTGTCTGAGAGGATAATGAGAATCGATCTATACAATGCCAAACATGTGGAACATGAACAACCCAATCAATTAGTCACCTCACATTTAGCCTGGATGATGCCAAACATCTGGATACTTGGAAACATCCAAATGAAGGGGTGGATTTTTCACTTTCTTCCGAATTTTTTTGGCAGTATATGAACATAGCCAAATGTAGGCACTTCGGATTGTGTTGTTATTTGCAAGCAACAGGTTCCAAAATCTCTTAAAAGATCTAGCCCCTCAATAGCCAAAGGAAATCTACTTAGAGTGCAGTCTTTCATGATTCCTTTTGATAAAGAATTTATGTTAAAACTTATAATGGCAAAATCAGGGTCAGTGAATAATGTGTACATTTATTTAATAGGCTTTAAAGAGCAGAACATTAATGTTCTGCTTTCCCAGGAAAGTTCCTATATTGGGATAATCTGTCTTAAGCTTCTTATGTACCCCATTTTTAACTCAGCATGTTCCTGTGCCTATCCTCTAATCCCTTCCTTGCTGTCTCAGAGGTTTTTCCAAGAGAAACGTGGGACAGATTTATGGTTGAGAGCCGAAAAATAAAGAGGGTAAAGGTGCAACGCCCAAAGGCCAAAGTGGGACAAAGCATTGGCAGTGGCCTCAGATGCAGACTGACATCCAAGTACTGGCAGAAGATGTTCTGTAGGGAAAGCCCAAGAGGATAGAGAATACCCTGTCCCAATACAAGGACAAAGCCTTCAGGAATGTAGACCAAATCCAAGAAGGCGCAAAGAGGGAGCAAAAAAACCTATGGTCTGTGACTGAATATTTTAAAACTGCTACTCTAATTCTCTTCCTTTTTGTCTTCTCTTCCTCCTCCTCCTTCTCCACCTGTTTATCTTCCTTCTCCTCCTCCCTCTCATTCTCTCTCTCTCCTTCTCTGTATATTCATGTCCCCAAACATAAAAAGTCAACTCCACAAATAGAACCTTTTCATAGGACCCTACCCCTCTTCATAACCACCATTCCATAGCTCATTTCTTCCTGTTAATCAACTTTTCGGGCCCCTGCAGGAACTTCACTGCCTATCCACCAGGCCCTCCTTTACTCCCTGCAGGCCAGCTTCTGTTCCTGTTCTTCGGTGTTAGATTTTCCGTTAAGCTGAGGAAGCTTAAGCTTCAGGGCCCCTCCCATAAAGGAGTCTACTATCTGAGGCCCTGTGAGTGGCCCTGGCAATGTGTTCACATAGACATGTGTTTTAGTAATATTTCTGGCATAACATGAAGTTGCAGGGCCAGAGGTTTTATTGTAATAGAGCACCTGACAACAGACTTGTGTTGAAATGGAGGAAAATCAAGATTTGAAAGGTTCAGAGACAGAAACTAACCAGTAGAAGGCTACAAATGGAACATTCCCTGCTCACTAATGCTTAGTCAAAATGAATTTCTTTCTTATCAACAAGTGCTTGGTCAACATGACACATGCAATTTAAGGAACACTATATATATCTTCCTTTTAATGGAGATCATAATGAATGAAATTAATTAGAATACCCATTCATGGGGCACACATGTATAGCAGTGCAATGAATACTAATATGTCTGTTTGAATTAACATGTTTTATTCATCCCAAATTATTGGATAGTACCTCAGGATATCTGATGCATCTTATCCTCATAAAAGACTAGATGTTGGCCAGGCAAGGTGACTCATGCCTGTAATCTCAGCACTTTGGGAGGCTGATGTGGGCAGATCACGAGGTCAGGAGTTCAACCTATCCAACATGGTGAAGCCCTGTCTCTAATAAAAATACAAAAACTTGGCCAGGCATGGTGTCATACATCTGTTATCCCAGCTACTCAGGAGGCTGAGGCAGGTGAATCGCTTGAACCCAGGAGGCAGAGGTTGCAGTGAGCGGAGATGGTGCCATTGCACTCCAGCATGGGCAAGACAGCAAGACTCTGTCTCAAAAAAAAAAAAAAGACTAGATGTTGTACTCAATGCTGCCCACAAAATTGCCACCAACCCAGAGAAATTGCCTGAAGAAACAGTATTCCAGTTACAAACCTCCTACACATATTGTATCAGGAAGTAATCGAGTGGTGGCATAAGAGTAATTTATTCAGAATTTTGTAGCTGAATATAGTGTAGTGGCAATTTTAAGTGCATTAGAATAGATCCTGTGCATGCCTTAATTTCAATTAATCTAGTAGATTATCAGAATTATTCATATTAAACATCAAATATATTCTAAAGAAGTATTCAAGAGGGAGTTAACATGCTAATCAAAAGAAATAAAATGGGTAGAAGTTTCAAAGTGTTGCTAAAGTTTAAGATAATTGTACTTTTCAATCTATAATTTGTTATTCCTCTCCTAACTCAATAAAGATCCATTTTATTCCTATTCTTTTGCTTAAAGTCCCTAAATAGTATTAGTTTCTGGGTCCACAAACCTTGATTCATCCTGACTTCACCACTGCAGTAGCGTTTCACAAATTGAAATGCAAGAAGCTTCTGCTTCAGAATCACCTGGAGTGCTTGTCAAAATGCAGAGTCCCAGACAAACACTAGATCTATGGAATTAGTATCCACAGAGGTTGCTCTGGGACTTGCATTTTTAAAAAGGTCTGTATGTCTTTCTTATGCACACTCAAGATTGAGAGATGCTGCTCTTTTAAAACATTTTCTCAAAAGCATCTGATAATCCCTATCCTGCCAGCTCCCTTTCTCTAGGTCTCTTCTTCCTCATTATTTCCATTATATATGACACTGATGAAGCTCTCTTCTTCTTGAAAAGTAGAGCTTATTGAGCTATTCCTGGAACTTCTCTGCTTTTGTTCTCTTGCCTCTTTTGGACATCCACCCTCTAAGTGTTGGTGTAGCACACCAGGGTCTGATCATAACCCTCCATTTTTATCAATATTTTATTGCTCCATTAGTGAACCAATTCACTATCAGACTCAATTATCACCTGTATAGTTTCCAAGGCCTGCCCAAACTAATTACCACAAACAGATTGACTTAAAACATGAAAATTTTTTCTCTCATAGTCTGGAGGCCAAAAATCTGAAATCAAAGTATTAGCAGAGTGTCTGGAGGCTCAAGGAAGAACGTGCTGCCAGCCTCTTTTGTATCTTCTGTGGCTGCCCCTCAAATTCTCACCTCTGTCGTCCCAGTGTGTGCCTGAACTTCTCTGTTCTTACAAGGACACCAGTCATATTGGATTGCAGTCTACTCTAATTCAATATGACCTCACTACAATTGATTCATCTGCAAAGACTCTATCTTGAAATAAGGTTAAATTCACAGGTTACAGGTAGATAAGAATTTTTAGGGGACCCTATTTAACCCGGTATATCATCCCTGTGGAAACAGATCCTTACAATTTGAGAACTAGTCTTAAAATGTTCCAATATCCCACTAAACAAACAAAAAAAAAACCCCTCAATTCATCAAAGTACCTCCTTCTTTCCATTTCCTCTACAAAACCATCCTTGAGCTGTGGATGAACCTTGCACAGCTTCCTCACTTGGACCATGTTTATTCCAGCACGGGCAGATCAAACCAGGACACCCATTCTATACTACTGAAGAAGTGTATCCATGTAAGTGATGGGCCAACAACTATAAACATTGCTTTCACTTCATATGTGTTCTTTATCATCACCTCACAAACCTAGAATGAGTGGTTGGTCTTGAAACAATCTGGTCAGGGTCACTTACTCATAGCTAAGAGAAAATTAATATTTCCATGTTATAAAATAATCTGCATTGTGGATTAAACTGCTAAAGTATAGTTATTCATTTGCGTTTACCATCTCAGTAAAGTGCAATGAGTTAATAAAATTAAGAATAGGAGCACACCATGTCAATATTGTATTTATTATATCCCCTCAGAGCTGTAGGGATGACTTAAACTCTATGTTTTAGGGGTAATGATAGCAACTTGTTTAGGGACAGTGAACAGTTATTCTTAAAAAATATATAAATGGATGTTATCATTTGAAGAAAGAATTATCAAAAGTCATATAAGTACTATACTACTTCCAATGACTATAATGGATTTTACAGATAATCTGGTGATAATCATAATTACATGTTTGCTAAAATAAATACTAAGAGACTAACAGCTTAAGAGATTTGCCTCTGATCACTGAGTCATAGTGTCTTGTAGTTTAAACACTACTCAGGCTCAAAGTGAATCTGGATGATTGTGGTCATTCTCTAAACATTTTTGTCAATTGCCAAGTAGCTGAAGTTTTCTCTGAGTATCCTTTGGAAAAGGAACAAAATTAAAATATCTATGAAATTCTATAAATGTTCTTTGTTTAAAAAAAAGATGTTTAGCATGTTAAACAAGCAGATACTATAACTACTTCCTTTACATCTGTTGAAATGAATGTTTATTCTGCCTGAACAAATTGTCTAATGTGATAAATTGTTTGAAATAATTTGATGACATTCTGAAATCATTTTTTCCTTCTCTCTGTTATAACAGGAGGAAAGAATTTTAAAGGGAAACTGGAAGTAACCAAGGTTGCATGGCTGAATTTTAGTTCAAAATTCAAAATACTCTGGCCCTTAATTTTGTGGTCGAATAGGTGTCCTTCATAAAGGATTCTATATCTAAGTAGCAATATTTCAAGCAATTGCACACTTACAACGCCATTCATAGCTTACAAGATTAGAAATGGCATATTTGCACAGGCAATTAAAAGGGACTGTAGACTCATCAAAGGTTATTTTGAAATGATCTGCGGAAAGGGTACAGTTTTCTGTCACCCACTTAGAAATTATTCTCTCAATCTCCTCAAACATTTGCCAGTTAATTTTTTAAAGGCAATGCAAGAGCCAGAAAGGGGTCCTGAATATAACTTTAAGACATAACAAGAACTACAGCATGAATTTACAATGAACAAATTTTGCTGGGCTTCCAAACTGTGCTTTTTGTAGTTTGAACACAGAAGTAGGGGTAGCCATATGGCAGGGGCCACCTTTCTCCAATACAAAAAGTTATTAAATCTCCTGGAGTTGGCTAAAGGAAACCATAATTATTTTCAAATGGAAAAAAAGCCACAAATTTCCTTCCCCTCTTCTTACAGATCATTTTCTTCTCCCAAGCTACATATTTTCAACTTCATCACACATCAGAATCTTAGGTCAAACCCCCATCTTAAGCATATTAAAATTCTTTCCTACCCCGAACCTGTGGCACAAAAAAGACTGCTATTTCAGTATCACGATTATTTTATAATTGCATCGTGGGTTTCCTATCAGTTGTTTTTCAGTGTCAACATGCACCACTAAGAGCACATATACTACTTAACTGTCTTCAAGAAACAGCTAAAACTATGTCTTCTGTTCGTATCGACTAGCATTTCCACAGAACATTGTTAACATTTCCACAGAACATTATCATTTCCCTACTATCTCTAATGAAGTGTCAGCACCATCACAAGGAGATATTTAGACATGAATGAGGCCAAAATGAGTTTTTCTAGTAAGAGGTAATGATCTGGTTTTCTCAATCCAAATCTTCATTTTATTTACTTGGAACCATACTGTTTACTATAGGTGCACCATGGACACTAAGCATGGGCCAACAACTGCAAATATTGTCTTCACTCACATGTGGTGAAGACATGAGACAACACTATGTTGTCTTTATTCTTCTTCTATGTGGATTTGTATTAGTCAACAGACTGGCATTGTGGAACTACTCTCTTGGATATTGCAGCATAAACTCTCTAACATTCGTCAACAGCCCCAATCCTGTAGACAAGGAATCTTAAGAACAAAATCCTGCAACCATACTATCTAAAGAAGATGAATGTGTTTTCAGAACATTTTTCTCTTAGTTTTAAATATCTCTCTCGCAGCTTCTTTTAAAGAGGCAAAAGAATTTAATTTGATCTAAGTAGTACCCCTTGAACTGATTTGTATTTGTATCATTATATTTGGCATTATAATTACTTGACATTATATTATCACATTATGTTTGACATTTGTGGTATTATTTGGCATTATATTATTTTAGACCAGAGCAATGACTGAGCAGAAACGTAAATCCATCTTTCTTATTTATAATCTGTAAAAATATCCTGTTATCCTCAAGCTTTTTAGGAAGAACACCATCCTTGTGAATGTATGTAATAGCACACAGTAGCTTGACTCCCAACATTCAACCACTGGCTGAGGTCAGTTTCATATGTGATCCCCTTTCTGATCAAATGTATTCTGAACTGGCAGGGGAATGGGTTTGGTAATATAATCCTGTGGATCTTTTCCATCTCTAATGTCTGTAATCTAAATTTAGCTTGTCTCTGGCTTTAAATCCACACATTGGGCTCCTTCCCCTTAAGCTGGCCCTTGTCTCCCACATCCCATGGAAGCCAAACCCAAGTTATGCATATTTCTGACCCACAAAGTATACTTCCATTTCTGAGCCACTCACTCCAATCTTACTTCTTCTCTCACTTATCTGAACTGCTCCCACATAAGCACATTTGGAAAGCATTCAGACTCATTTCTGTAGTTTATATTTTACCAAACATTTTTCCTCATCCAATCCTTATTTAAAAAGTTTAACCACAGACCCAAAACTCATTAGATATTTGTAAAATAACAAAACAAAAACAGAATTAGGTGATTAGCTGCAACAATTCTATTTACATTCAATACTTAATAACATCTTGATTCACAGGTTTGGCTCTAAAATGTATTTTTCCTTCGGTCTTTAGAATACACGTGGGTGTGTGCGTGCATGTGTGCATTTTCTTCAGAATAGTAGATAATAAGGTAGAGGCACTATCTACAGAGGGATGACTACTACCTTTTTGACATAACTTCTCAGTTAACATCTTAGTTGATCTGCAGAGGTAAACTTGTTTCTGGGCACGGGGCTTCTTCAAATTTGAAAAACAAATCAAGCTCCACTGACCTAATGGAATACTCTCATTCTATAGATGGATAACTGAGAGCTAAAGAGAATTGGCTTGTCCTAATTCATATGAGGAAACAGCAGCAATCCTAAAACTAAAACATCTCCTGATTTCAATTTGGCTTGCTAGGAGAGAATAAATACCAAATCTCGCTTATATATGAAAAGGTTAATGCAGACGTATGAAAGTTTCAATGCAAAAGCTTTAACAAATATACCTTTATCACCTTTAACAAGGTGATTATTATTTGCATCTAGAGTGAGTAGCATAGCACCTGGCACATAATCAGTAATTTAAAAGTCTTTTGCTTTTGAATTAATGAGAGGATAGATACTAGCAAACATACAACAGACTCTTCCAATATGCTAGATTCTATAAGTGCTTATATATGCATTGTCTTTTAATTTCTTATAGCCTGAGTGGATATAATTAATGTCCCCATTTTATTGATAATGATCAATTTCTATTAAAAAATATTGGTTTCTGAGATTTCCCAATAAGATACCCAATAGAGCTGTCTTTGTTTACATGTATAAACCATTAAGTTTTTCAAATCTCTCATGTTTGCCCCTGAAATTAACACTATGTTATAGCTGCTGCTCACCAAAGAGAAAACAAAGTTTGAAAGATAAGTTGCACAAAGTTAGAGAGGATAGAAACACCTTAGACTTTCCACTGAAACTCCAGAACTCGAAAACCCACTGTTTATGAATAGTCTGTTCCAGAACTAAGTGATTTAGAATGACTAACAACAAAACCAAAGCAAATATGCCCTAATAAAGTGTAAACCCAAGCCTTCACTAACCAAGCATGATCAATCCACAATACAAATGCTTACTGAACAACAACAAAAAAGCACTCTTTCAAGGAAGATAACAGAATCCAAAGCCTCAATAACATATTATAAATAATGCCAAGAATACAATTTAAAAATCACAAGACATGTAAAGAAGAAAAAAACTATGACTTAAGGTCAAAAGAAAAAACAAGCAGTAGAAACAAATCCCAAGATGATTCAAATGGTAGAATTAACAGACACAACTATTATAAATATGTGCAAAAACATAAAAAGATAATTATAATGAATATAATAAATGGACAGATGGTTATCCGAACATATGAAAACTAAAATGAAGAGCCAAACTGAAATTCTGGAGCTGAAGAGTATGTGTGAAAAATATATGTATATTCATTTTCTGGTCTTAACAGAAGATTGAAGATAACAAAAAAGTCCAACAGTGAACTTGAAGACAGTCAATAGGAATAACTCAATCTAAGGAACAAAGAGTAAAGGTAATAAAACAAAATGAATAGAGTCTAAGAGGTCTGCGGAAAAATATCAAGTAGTCCAATTTATGTGTAATTAGAAATCCATGCACTGAAGAAAAAGAAAAATGGACAAAAAAAATCCTCGAGGAAATGGCAGCCAAAATATTCACAAATTTAGTGCAAAATTTGAGCTTAAAGTTCATAGAACTTCAAGCAGTATAAAAACAACACACCACAGCACATTAAGTCCTACTGTTATAAAACAAAAGCAAAAAGGTAGTCTTTTTAAAAAATCAGAGGAAAAAAGACACATGTACGTATGATTACATCAGTGGGAATGACTGCTGTATTATCCAGAACAATGGAGAACAGAAAGAAATCTATCTTTTTCCAGTACTGAAAGAAAAGGCTGTCAACATAGACTTCTATGCCAGTGAAAGCATCCATCAAAAAAGAACATGAAATAAGGATATGCTAAGATAAACAAAAACCAGAAGACTTCATGCCAATACATCTAAATTTTTTACAAATACAAAAGAAAGTTCTTTAAGCTAAAAGGATATGACACCAAACAGAAACTCAAGTCTATAAAAAAAAATTATTTAATGATAAAAGTGTACTTAAATAAATTAACCTTTGTTCTTCTCTTAATTTCTTTTTTTCTTTTTTTTTCCCCCCCAAGACAGCGTCTCACTCTGTTGCCCAGGCTGGAGTGTAGTGGCACAATCTTGGCTCACTGCAACCTCCACTTCCCAGGTTCAAGTGATTCTCCTGCCTCAGCCTCCTGGGTAGCTGGGATAACAGCCACTCTCTATCCTATCCAGCTAATTTTTGTATTTTTAGTAGAGACAGGGTTCCACCATGTTGTCTAGGCTGGTCTCAAACTCTTCGCGTCAAATGATTCGCTCACCTCGGCCTCCCAAAGTGCTGAGATTACAGGCATGAGCCACTGTGCCAGCCTTTTAATTTCTTTAAAGGAAAATTTATTGATTTGCCTAAACTTACAACATTTAAGATTTGTGTGTAACATATGTAGATATAAAATATATGACAAAAAGGAGAGATGTAGATAGAACTATATCATTAAAAATATCTTACATTTTAAATGAAGTCAGTAAAATAGTAACCCTAAGCAATCAGTAACAAGTAAAGAGGTATTGGTGATCTCTAAAGAAATCAATAAAAAGGTAATGCAAATTTGATAGGTAGATATTTTTAAAAAGCTATAACTAGAATAAATTGAATAATTAAATAGAATGCTAAAATAATTTGGTTATCACAAAAGAAAAAAGAATATGTAAAGGGGAACAAACAAACATTATTCAAATAAACGATAGGAAATAGTAGACATAAATCCACACACTTCAGTAACTATATTAAATGTAAATAAACTAAAAGCTGCAATTAAAAGACAGAGATTACCAAACCTAATATTTTAAAAATATAACTAAAAGATATATACTTTATAGATAAAATCACATAAGTAAAATATAAAAAGATGAAAAAAATATTCCAGGCAAATGCTAAGCCAAGGAAACTGAAGTGGTTGCATCAATACAAAAAGTAGACTTCAAAATACTACCAGAGCAATCTGTATGTATCTAATACACATTTAATATACAGTCATTAAAATCCAAGAAACAAAAATTAACAGAACTCAAGGGACAAAAAATAATCATAATCAGAATTGAATATTTGAATACATCTCTCTCAGTAATTGATAGATCACCTAGAAAAATAATCAGTAGAAATATAAACTTCTTGAACAATATTATAAATGATCTTTGTCTACCATTTATAGAACATTAAAACTACATCTGCAAAATATACACATTATTTTTGAGTACTTATCAAATACTTACAAAGATGGATAATATCTTAGGTAATAAATGTAATACATCTTAATAAATGCCCAAAGATTAAAATCTTACAGAACACATTCAAGAATAAAATAGATATTTAAAGCAAATATGTAGAAATTGAACAACACACATATAAATAAACCATGAAGTAAATAATCAAAGAAAATATTTCAAACTGAATAATGACAAAACACAACATATCCATTTTCCAGATCCAGCTAAAGTAGTATTTTAATGGGAATTTTTATTTTTTATTTCTACATCTAAAAAGTAGAAATTTCTAAAATTGTTTTAATTCATTTATTCACAGAGTAAAGCAGAAAACCATATGATCATCTAAAAGATGCAGACAAAACCATTTAACACTCATTTACGATTTAAAATTAAACTTTTGGCAAACTAAAAACTTAAAGAAATTTTACAACATTGTAAGTTTTAACAATTCAATAAAGCAAGAAAACAAAAATGATCAAACCAATTAAAATAGGCCAAAAACTGCCTTTATTCACAGATGACGTGATTCTGCACTTAAAAATACAAACCAATGTTTATAATTAATATATAAGTTTAGTAAAGTTGCAGGATACATTTACCAATACTGTGCCATATTGAAAAATAAAATTTGTGAACAATTACATTTATAACATAAAATTTAATAATATAAAAAAATAAAATACTTAGGAATAAATTTAATAAAGATATGAAAATTCTCTGAACTAAAAACTACAAAACACTATTTAGAAAAAGCTAACACCTAAATAAATCAATATATATACCATGAATTTGAAGAGTTAGTATTAAGAAGATAGTTCTTCCCAAATTGATCTATAAATTCAATGTAACTCCCATCAAAATAAAAACAGATTTTTAAATATAAACTGACAATTAAAATTATATTTAAACACAGAAGAGCTTGCATTTCAGAACTATTACACAAAAAATAACAAAGTTGATTCAGCTTTGATTTTTAAAGCTGTTTCTCAGCTATGGTAATCAATACAGTGAATTAGGACCATAAATATAGGCAAATAGATCAATCAAGCAGAATACAATCCAGAAATAGACTCAAATATATATAGTCAATAGTTTTTTTTTACAAAAATGTTAAGATTATGCATTGGGAAAAGGAAGATCTTTTAATTAAAGAAATAAATACATAGAAAAAATTAAACCTTGGAGCCTCTTTCACACCATACACAAAACTAACTCCAAGTTGCCTAACTGTAAAAGTAAAAACTATACAACTTTTCGAGGAAAACAATATAGTAACAGGGTAAGCAAATTAGCACTGAACACTTTTTAATTGCTAATTTGGACTTCATAAAATTAAAACATCTACTAATCAAAAGTAATAAATAAATATATGAAAACTCAGGCTACACACTAAGAGAAAATATTTGTAATGCATATATCTGACTGAAAAGCTCCTACAATCAAATAACAGACAAGCTAATTGTTAAAATGAGTCAGGACATGAAAGACCACATCATATATGACATTCAAAAGACCAATAAGCACATGAAAAGATTCTCAAAATCAGTGAAAGTCATCAGGGAAATGCCAAGCAAAACCACAATTAGATGACATTTTACATACTCTAGATTGGCTAATAACAGTAAAACTAACAATAAAATGTTAGTGAGAATATGGAGCAACTAGAACACTCATTCACTACTGCGGAGCGTGTACAGTGGTACAGCACTTTACAAAGTTATTGTTAGTTTTACTGTAAATACCAAAGATAAATGAAAACATGTCTACAAAACATGCATCACAGCTTTCTTTCAAAACTACCAAAACTAACGTCCAAATGTCCATCAACAGGAGACCAGATAGCAAATTGTGGCATATTCATATAGCAAAACTCTTCAGCAATAAAAAGGAATGAACTATTAAAATACCCAACAACATGAGCAAACTTCAAAAATATTATGTGGAGCAAATGAAAAGACATAAAAAGGACATACTATATATCTGTTTATGTGAAACCCATAAACATGAAAAACAAATTCGTATGTCAGAAATCAGAATAGTACGTATCTATGGAAGGTAAAGATTGGGAAACTTCTAAGGTGAAGGAATGGTTTTATCTGCACATTGCACTGAGGTTAATTTTACCTCCCTTATAAAAAATCAAAAAAGGAAAAAAACAACTGATTTTAAAAATAAATGTTTTCCTCCACCAGGTAATTTCTTTTATTTGCTAGAGGTTGAATATCCCTTATCCAAAACACAGTACCAGAACTGTTTCAGATTTTAGAATTTTTTTATTTTGGAATATTTGCATATACGTGATGAAATATCTTGGGGATGGGACCCAAGCCTAAGCATGAAATTCATTTCTGTTCCATACACACCTTATAAACATAGCCTAAAGGTAATTTTATATAATATTGTTAATAATTTCAAGCATAAAATGGACTTTGTGTTCATTGAACCACCAGAAAGCTAAGGCGTCACTCTCTCAGCTACCTGTGATGTAGGTCTTGGCCCCATGTGGAGCGTTATAGGGAACTTGCCACTTGTACTTCTTCCCTGAAAGTGCCCATTTAATTACCCTTTCTAGGTGTGCTTGAGGGAATCTGGGTGTGTGTGGAAAAGATATATCACAGATGAAGGGAGCTGAGATGGTCTTTTTTCCTTCAGGGACACTGAAGAAATGGTATATTGTGTGCCTATGTTTTGACTGCAAGCCATCACATGAGGTAAGCTATGACATTTTCCACTTGTGGCGTCACATCAGCACTCAAAAAGTTCAGATTCTGAAGCACTTCACATTTCAGTTTTTCGGATTAAGGATGCTCAAACTGTACTACAGAAGTTTTCACTCAGATATACAGTAGGAATAATAGAAAAATGAACCCTATTTTCTATTTCTCAGCTTCAATAATTACCAACTTTAAACCAATTTCATGAAATAATTTTATTAATGAGAAAGACATAGTGACATTTGGGGAAAAAGTATTAATTTAAAGACATTAATTGGAAGACGGTAAAAAGAGCATTATAGAACTTAAGTGAATTTCATTCTCATGGTAATTACCTCTTTCTAACTTATATTTCAGCTATTAATTTATATCTGAATTCACCTGTAAAATATAATGCTTTTTCATTTTAACTAATCTTTTATTTGGGAAGGTGGAAGAAGGCCCTTGTGGAAAGATTATATTTGATTAAATGTACAATTTAGTGGTTTTTAGTATGTTTACGAGTTTGTGCTGCCATTACCACTAACTCCAGAACATTTCTATGATTTCCCCCAAAAAAATCAGTACCCATAATGTCACTCCCCACTCTCCCCTCCCGCTAGCCACTTGCAATCACTAATCTACTTTCTGTCTCTATGCATTTGCCTATTCTGAGCATGCCATAAAAATGAAATCATGTGTTACATGGTCTTTTATGTCTGGCTTCTTTTACTTAGCATAATGCCCTCAAAGTTCATCTTCTTGTAACATGTATCAGTACTTAATTCATTTTTGTGACTAAACAATATTTCATTGTATGAATTTATCACATTTTATTTATGTAAATGTGGCACCTAGTAATTGCTCAATAAACACCAGCTTTCATCTACTGTTTCAATTTAAAATATTTTTTAAAAACTTTTCCAAAATTATGATTTGAAAAAATGCCAAATTTCACTTTGCTCTATAAAACAGTTACTCAATTTCAGGAGGCTTTGTATTACAAGATAAACTGTTTCTTAAAGAAAATACCTCTTAGCAGTTTCTCTCAAGGGAGGCTTTATGGTCTGAGCAAGGGATGCTTCGTGCTCTCTGGCCTAGTCTCCAGCATCTATCACAGACGGTTCAGCATTTCTACATTACAAATTCCAGATCCCTAGGCTTTCTGAGCAGCCAAAAAGTGCATCATAACAGAGAAAGAAAAGGATTTTTTTTCCTGTTGCTTTATTATTTCTCCACTAATCACATTGCTCTCAGAAATTCTGATGAGAGCTTTTCCATGCTATTTACATGGTGAAGTATGAAGGAAAAAGAAATTAACTTTCTTAAAAGACTCCAGAATATTGGTGGTGCAATCATCTCTCTTAATCCACAACTTGGATCACAGTCTTCTGATAGTAACCCAGCTCCCCAGGGTAGAAAAGGCAAGAGGTTTTTATTTTAATTAGCTGAGACAAGGAGATGTTTGCTATTTTGTTGGACAATTTATTTGAAATGTGAAGTTTTATTGAATCTAGAGACTAACATATTTCCTGTAAAAGGTAACTGTTTGAAAATCCCTTTAAAAATCTTTCCAAACACCTATGCTTCACTTCATCCCTCTGTTCCAAATATTGAGATGCCACGTTGACAATAACCTGATAGCTCAAGACCATCTTTGATTCATGACTGTGTCTGATTTGATGTCTTCTCAAGCTATAATCTGCAGTGACTATAAAGTGTTTTAATTTATTTTTATAACAGATTTCCAGGGGTGATATCAAATGTTATCTTTTCCTAGGACAACTTTTTTCAATCTAGAAAAAGTTAATATAAAAAGGCAACTTTCTATTGTCTAGAATGATAGTGAAAGTTTATTTCTAGTCTTTAAGTGTTATATAAATTAGCATGTGTCTACTGAAAGAAACTAGAAATGATCTAAAGGAAAACTAATTGCATACATATAAGGATGTGTACTATTCAACCACAGTAGTGATACTGTATCTTTAGGATGCCTTTGGCTATCACAATACTAGGATGTTGTAGAATGAACTGGGGTGAATATGTTACATTTTAAATATAATTACACAATTTGCAAAAGAAGCACAATAAACAACGTCTCCTCTTTTTACTGATAGACCTCTATCCAGTAGAAAAGACAATCTGCAAAAGAAGCAAAGCAAACAACCTTACCTAAATTCATTTATGGATCTCAATCCAGTATAGAAGGTTATAAAAGATGCAATAGTTTCTACAGTTAACCTCATGGTAAGAATTCAGTCCATATATTTCTAGATTATTTTATTTTCTTCTTCAGATTTTAGAAGCAGAATGAAGCATGATTCTGCTATCTTTCCTGGAAGCAAAGGGTAGCATTTGATTACTTTTGGATGCCCTTCCAACTCCATGATTCTATGATTCATTACAGCTTAATGTAGATCCCCAAAAGACTTGCTTGTGGAGTAGGACATTGAACTTAACACCCTCAAAATATACAAAGGAAAACAAAGGACAATTTGTTATGACACCAAAGACAAATTGGCCAAAGTATCTCAGTTCTCTGGAAAATCCTGGAACCCCAGAATCAAACTAATAATTTTTCTTTGACTAGAAATAGCAAATTATGCTTTCTGATAAATCAGTGAGCAATGGAAGCTTTTTAAAAATAGAGGTAATGGAATATATATTTAGCCTTTACGGATGTTCCCAAAGTCATCCAGTCCTTAGCACGAATCTAATTTGTAGTCTGATTTAAGTATTTGCCTACTTTGAATCTTAGAGGAGAAATCCAATTCATTTAGAATAAACTGTTTACCACTTCTAATTTCAAAAGTATCTGGTGCAAAACCATAACCCAACATATGTTTTGTTTCATGTTCTTTTTTCCCTTCAATTTTGGCTGACTTTTCTCACATTATGTAGACCTGGAAATTTTACAGATCTTTAATTGAAACAAATGTGACCAGAATTCAAGTCTGAAGTTACTTAGTTGTATAATCATAATTTTCTAATTCTTCTGTTTAATTCTTACCCCATTAACTGACCACAGCTGTTGGTATTGGCTCACTAATAACTACTTCTGAACTTTTAATACCCTAGAATTCAAAGCAGGAGTTCAATGAGTACTGACAACCAAGCGTTTTCATGTAGACTTCATCCCTAATCTCAAGAAATTTTCTGGCAATTTATTGCAACAACTGAACTATGCTGAATGCCACATAGTCTCTCTATGTTTAAGGTACTTCACTTCTGGTAGAAACAGCCATGTGTCAGCAGCAGGGAAAAAGGAAGAGTGTGTGTGTGTGTGTGTGTGTGTGTGTGTGTGTGTGCATTTGCCTGCCACCATGCTCACCACACTCACCAGAGTCACCATGGGACAGTTAGCTGTTCTCCTCTTATTTAACTTTAGGGACTGTTTGCAATAGTTAATTTTTTCCATTTAAACTGTGTTACTCATATTATATTATATATTATAATTGATTGATAGATAGATAGACAGACAGATACAGGAAACTTGTGACTGAACCCATGGAAAGAAACAGGTGTGAATGCAAGGAGGCCAGGAAAAGAAAAACATCTGGAGAGAAACTGTGAAGAGGGCTGAAAAAGAGACATATTTAAATGTGGACAGACAGACTGGGGAGACTTCAAGAACAGACATGAATGACAGAATGGTGAGGAAAGAGGATCCAGAATGTGGAAAAGAGAATGGCTGAGGGAGCCTCTCAGTCTGCAGGTGTAGTCACTCACGATCTTGAACCTGTCACATAGCTGGGGTGCTGGGTTAGCAGTTCCTGGATCATGACAATCAATCTTAGATGTTTGTATTTTGTGTTTTTTAGAGATGGGGGGGGTCTCACTAAGTTGCTCTACTACAGACAGTAGTCCTCAGTAGCTGCAATTACAGGTGTGCACCACCATGCCTGGGCTCATGTTTGGATTTTATAGACCAACTAATCTTAAAATAAATAAATGATCCAGATAGAATGATCAACTTTTAAATTTGTCAAAGATTTTTTTAACTGCCTATCACCATTATCTTTTAAAGAAACTGTAAAGGAACTAATTTCAAGAAATGACAGTTTTTTCAATTCGCAAATTTTACGTTATGAAACTTTTTTGTACTGAAGTAACGAAAAGGCTCTTTACAGTCCGCCATTGGCCCAAACCAGCATTTGGGAACCAAGCTCCCGATCAAGCTCCCTGCCTTCCCAACAAAAACGCACTTATGATTCTGGGCTTGTTCTTCACTAGTATACCAGTACTCCAAGTTCACTAGGCACTTCCTTCTTACCATTCTACCATGCTTCTCCCTCATCCTTCAGTCCACATAGGGAACAACCCAGTTTTTCTATAAACACATCAACTACTTCTTCCAAAGGTTTAAACTCCCATTGCCCAACTGGTCTCTAATCCTTTTGAGAGCAAGGCTGCCATTCATTTTGGAGTCTAGCTGAGTGTCCAACTAAAAAGTTGTGCTCTATTTGCTGTAATAGATGAATGCATTAAAAATGAATGAATGAATGAATGAAATCCTAGAATTTTCATGACTGCCTACTATTTGGAACTCTCTACAACACTTGTTCTTCTGTTTGTGTTTGGGCATTCTGGAAATGTCCAAGCATTTTGAACCTCTGACTCTGTGTTTGCATGCAATCTTTCCTTGCTACTGCCTCTCCAGTAGCATTGGACCCTTTCTTTATATATTCAAGTCTTTACATGGGCTGACAGCTGTTCTTTTCCCACACTCGAAGATTTCAGCCAAAATCAGTAGAGAACACACTGTTTCAAGGAAGTCTTTTTCAATTTTTTTCTCTAAATGAATAATAATCTCTAAGAGTTTGTTTTTTAATCTGAATTTCCACATCTTGAAATTGTGTAGACAGAGGCTTATAAATCAAATTATGCTTAATTTCAGAAATCAGTTAGTAAAAGATTTTGGACCTTAATATTGTGGCCTCAGGAATGGAGTGGCAACCCAAACATAAAACACAATGAACTAAAAAAAAAGTGGGAAAGCTCAATATTGGGCTGCTGAGTTGAGGAAGTGACAGAAAATCTAAACACTAAGCTTTGCATGACAATAAGATTTTCAGGAGAGTTCTTGTAGAAGTAGGGCAAAAGACACTGGATCCTCAGTGAAGCCTGGAAGTAGACATGGGTTGCTATAAGGAAGAACTCAGGACTGAAAAGGCCAAAGTATCTCCCCACATTGCCATTGAGGTATCTGAAATACCACATTCATAGTTCAGTTATTTGAATTAGTATGGTCATCATCAGATGTTCTCTTGAAACGTGACTACACATTATTATAAAAGCACTCATTTAACTTTTGCTTAACAGTTTTTACAATCCATGATGAAAGTTTTAAATGATAGCAGGAAAACCCTGGCCACGAGCATAAAGAAAACTGAACAGAAATAACAGGCTAAGAAAATTTAATAGAAAAGTAAACTTTTACCACTTCATACTTCAGTCTGAAAAATCAAGATGTGTGGCATGGGAGAGAGGTGGATATGGGTGCGTATCTAAACAGCAGTGAAGTCTATGAACAGAGGGGGCACAAATGAAAGATTGTTGCTTTCCATGGTAAGGGATAAAATTTTCAGAGCCAGTCTTAAATACTTTAGGAAGAAGACTGATAATTTCCTACCAATAGAGATACTATATTAGATTACAATTTAATGCCAATTCTTATATTAAATTTTAAGTTATAAATACTAAAAGTTGTGGAAGTTGTGAGGACTTTGCTAATTCAATGGGTAACATTTAGGGTGAGAACTCTTAACAAAGTTTATGTCAATTCTTTTTTACATAGTAAGCCCATCTCATTAATCCTTTCACATTACTAGGAACACTTTTACACTCAGTCTTTTTATTTTATGTTCCCCTAGGTCAGAGGTTAGAACAAAGGGAAACCAAAACAGAGTCAGTTTGTTTATTAGCTGCTAAATCCATATGTTCTTCATTCAATTGATGTCCATGGTATACCTTTTTTAAATGAAACTCATTAGGGACTCATGAGTCATAAAACTCTATTGTCATAAATCTGCTATTTACATGGTAAAGCAGTCATAAACAAAAGGCACAATGTCCTAAAGGAAAATGGCCCACGTCTTTTCATTCTTTTATTCTTTTTAAATCACTACAAATCTAAGGGCTCCTTACATCAAGTACCCTACCCACTGAGCACAAATCTTGGACTTTTCAGAAAGTACGAACTGGTTGAGTTGAAACTCTAATAAAATATAAGTTTGAAGTTAGAAAAGTACTATCAGAATACTTGCAGGTTACTGATACTTTAAAGACCAGCTAATTATAGTTTCTAAAGGGCGGATGTTAGCAACACAAATATGCAAGTGTTTTGAAGCATCTTCTTAAAGAGCATATTAAAACCATTTCATTAGAAGGGAAATATTTATGCTTTTGAAGCATTTCATTTTCCAACAATTGTTAGTGACATGAGTTTGCAATATATATTTATAAACAGAGCAACTGTCTGTGCTAGTTATCAAAAATATGTCTTAGTAGGCACTTTAAATATTTTAGAAAATAGTTAATTTCCTATAGACAAAGATGTTGTTTTAGGTCAAAATTTTATTGAACTCTAATTCATATACTAAAGTTTAGTGTTGACTTTTGTTCCAGCAATGTAGCAGACATTAATCAGACATGATTAACTCCCACTACAAAATACCTACAAACATAACAAACACAGTTTTATATGCAAACCCTAACTCATCATGGGGGGAAAAATACAGGAGAATACCAAAGTAACAGTAATGTAGCAGAAATAGCTCTGGGTATATGCTGGCTCAATGTGAGTGATAGGTTGGATTACTTAAACAAGCACAAGAAACATACACTTAGAAAATGAGGAATTAGTACTGATATCTTTAGTGCAAATCAGGAACAGATGCTGGAAGAGATATACCTTCAGAGAAAATGTGAGCAGGTAAAAGTGTATACACTGGCACAGGGATACAACAGGATTACTTGTCTCTCTTGGTGTAGGTTTGGGCTGGAGGTTAAAAGAGCCTCTATTAAAATTTATGACCACAGCCCTGTCTCAATGAGGACTGAGGTTTAAATTTACACTATTCATGTGTGGCTAAGGAATCCTCCAGACTTAGTCACCAATGTAAAAATGGCTCCAAACTCATGCTAACTCTGCAGTGCTTATAAGAAGCAAATAGAAAATTTCTCTAGTGAAAAATGTTCCCAGTCTGGCTCTGAAGAATTCCCATTTGAAAGGTTCAAAGAAAAGGAGTTTACAATCAAAATTTTTAATTTATGAAGAAGAGTCACTAGGTATAATTAATAACAATATTACATTTTCCAATAACGCCAAATACTATACTGAATACGCAAAAGTAAATATATTAAAAATAAATAATGTCACTTACCAAAAAATTAAAAACATAAAAGAAGACAAAATTTAATAAAACCAGTAGAGAGCTTTTGTTTATATATACTTTCAGGGATACATGTGCAGAATGTGCAGGTTTGTTACATAGGTATACATGTGCCATGGTGTTTTGCTGTACACATCAACCCGTCATCTGCATTAGGTATTTCTCCTAATGCTATCCCTCCTCTAGCTCCTATCCCCTGACCAGCCCTGGTGTGTGTTGTTCCTCTCCCTATGTCCATGTGTTCTCACTGTTCAACTCCCACTTATGAGTGAGAACATGCAGCGTTTGGTTTTCTGTTCTTGTGTTAGTTTGCTAGAATGATGGTTTCCAGCTTCATCCACATACCCACAAAGGACATGAACTCATCCTTTTTTATGGCTGCATAGTATTCCGTGGTGTATATGTGCCACATTTTCTTTATCCAGTCTAACATTGATGTGCATTTGGGTTGGTTCCAAGTCTTTGCTATTGTGAACAGTGCCATAATAAACATACAGGTGCATGTTTATTTATAGTAGAATGATTTGTAATCCTTTGGGTATATAACCAGTAATGGAATTGCTGGGTCAAATGATATTTCTAGTTCTAGATCCTTGAGGAATCACCACACTGTCTTCCACAATGGTTGAACTAATGTACACTCCCACCAACAGTGTAAAAGCTTTCCTACTTCTCCACATCCTCTTCAGCATCTGTTGTTTCCTTACTGTTAAATGATCACCATTCTAACTGACATGAGATGGTATCTCATTGTGGTTTTGATTTCCATTTCTCTAATGAACAGTAATGACCTTTTTTTCATATGTTAAAATATTCTTACAAGTAGAAAAATAATAATATGACATTAAAACAAATCACAATGTAAATTAATTAAAACTAATCTCATTTGATAGTATGAAAAGCATATAATTCACGATTAAGTAATTAAAAGTACTAGACTCCTAGCTTTACTGTGACTGGTAATTGCGGATCTTCAACAAGCAAGTCACTTAAATTTGGGGGGGCCTTACTTGTCTCATCTGTATAAAATGAGAGGGTTGAACCAGGTAATCTCTAAGATCTCTTACAGCTATAAAATTCAACTCAAAGCACTTTTCAGGATTCGTAGCAGCAAAAATATAAACAACTTGAATTTTTAAATGTAATTTGAAACTCAAGTCATGAATCTATAACTTGGATGTTATTCCATGACTTCTTACGCTGTTTAGTTGTTTACCTCAGTGTTTGCCGCCATCATTGTGTTAAGTGTTCTATCAGTCCATCTTTCCAGCCATATCCACCTGTATTCTGAACTGGTCGATAGCAGAAAATGACCACTTCTTCTGTTGTAGTACCAGTTACTCCCAGCCTAGGCATGCATATCCATCTTCTGTTGCATTGTGAGGGATCTCCCAGTAATCTTTTACTTTTTGTAAAATTTTGAGTCCTAGTTTAGTCACTATTTAGCCTTTAGCATTTTTTTAGTGCAAGAAACAAATTGATTCTGTCTCACTTATATGGGGGGTAAGTGCCAGGAAAAAGACAATTATTAAAAGGATTGTGACTATCTCTTGGAATTAAAGGAAGAGATGGTTTAGGAAGGAAACGTTTCAATGATTTCTGCATCAAAAGTTTATATTGGCCTTTCTCCAAGAGCTCTACCATTTGTAAAACTCAGCCCCAGATACCCTCAGTTTTCTGGTCTCTTTTCCAATTCTATAATTCCTAGGATACAGCACTGGTCCAGCTTGTGTCGAGTATCTTCTTTTAATTCAGTTGGCTGTGTGGACAGAGCCATGCATTAAAGACAAAGTCACTGGAAATCTACCTCTGAGTCTTAAGTCCAATTTCCAGAAAACAACAATTGGGAGCAAATGGGCAATCCCAAAAGTAGTCTCCCATATGCTATGACATGGGTTAAATGAAGAGAATATGTTGCTTGCTTTTTATGAACAGCTTAAAGAGTTTCACTCTGGAATCAGCACAACAGGATGCATTTTGAAAATATTTCCAAATATTTCTCTTATTCTTGAGATCCTTGGAATGATTTGTACTCATTAATATTTATGTGCTAATACTGAGCTACAAGTTGGAGTACTTTCCCCATTGGTCTCATAACCCACTGGCACCTCTCAAGGTCTAAAAATATTTGCTGACTACGATAAACTTTTTTATATTCTAGGCTAACAAACTGAAGAAAAAATAAAGAGAAATCAGAGTCGACATGACATTTTGGAGGAAGCAAAGTAGAAGTGTTTCTAAATATCTCTTTGTGAGACTCAACATGGAAATCATTGACAACCAAATTCCATGTTTACATACCATTAAAGGTTCTTACTCTTTGATTTGAAAGTTGATGAATTTGCTGGTTTTTCTAAAGACTCAGAAACCTGCTTTAAAATTCAGATGTGTTCCAGAGATTTTTACAACCATGCAAAATATCCTCTATATTATTCAAGCTTCTTACTTGAATGGGATGAATGAGCAAAGACAGGCACAGAGGCTGGTTGAAATGATTTCAACTGCTTCATTACTCTGCAGGTTGGCACTGAAATGCCACTGAACGTGTATACTCCTGTGTTTTCCAATAGGATGTTTCTCTAGCTCTCTGAAAATAGCAGGTGTGGCTCTACCTGTATCACAATGCATATTTGCAATATTTTATACCACTCATATCTCCTACTTTAAAGTGTAAGCTCCTCAGGACTAAAGATTGTCTTTTTATTATTTACTATCTCTCAGTATCTTAGGTTCCATGCTTTGAAAGAGGAGATTTCTAAGAAGTAATTTCCAATAAGCAGTTTGTTCATTTGTTTTATTTACAAGTAATATTTAGTCAAATTAACTTCATGTTAGTAGACTAGAAATAGTATCATGCAAAAAATGTAACTGCCATTCAATATATTTTTAAAGCATCTATAATTTTAGGATCAGTTACAAATGGTTGGGCTAAAATATAAAAAGACAAAAAGCCATTTTCTGCCAAAAAAAAAAAAATGAAAATTTGGAGGCATTAGAGAAAAGGTAATAATTTGGAATAGCTAGGTTTAAACCCAACTCTGTTGGAAGATGAGCACTTTTTTGTATAAAGTCTCCTTTAACTTCTATGTAAAGTTACTTAACCATCACTTGCCAACTCAACTACCACCTGAAGAACTATCATGAGATGGCAGTAATTCCTTATAGAACTAGAGATAAAAAGAGCAATTTGGGAAATTATGATTACTCTTGGGAAGATTGAAGGTAGGGGTATAGTGTAAGGTCTGACTCCATCCATGAGCAGAGTTGACTCAAAAAGTTTTGGACATTTTATTCATATCTGATAAAGATCAAGTAGAATGAGAACTCATGCCATATTTTCTGTTCTTAGAGCCATTCTGATTCCTATCTTCTTTGATATTGATCTCACTCTGGAATAACAGGTCCTAGCACAGAATTTTCTGTACAGTAGATTTAGGCACTTGATTATGTTCAATTGGTTACCTTCATTTTAAATGTTCAATATAAACTGACGGTCTCATTACTTCATGAGAACAGTTTAGTAACCTACTCCAATGAGCATTGCAAATGCAGGAAGACAAATGCAGGAAGAAAGTGTCTAGAGTTTAACTGGCTGACACTGTCACAGACACTGAGTAATAATGACATGATCACAATCTTTAGACTTGAGTAAATAACTATTTAAACATGCAATAACTTACTTGAACTGTACAGTCTGAGGGAACAGTCCCCAGAAGACTGCTCTCGCTTCAGAGTGGGAACCCCAGCAGGTTCCCAGGGCCACCATCTCTTCAGACCAACTGGCTACAGATTCAGAAACCACCATCAGGTTTAATAATTTGCTAGAATGACTCCATGAAAGCTATGAGACTCACTGCCATGTTTACAGTAGGCAAAGGTACAAATTAGAACCAGCCTAAGGAAGCAATGCACAGGAGGAAGAATCTGGGAAGTTTCCAGTTGCAGAACTACTGGTCATCCCTTCCCTGTGGAGCCACACACTGCACAGTTCTCCCAGTATCAACGTCTGACAGTACACACGGAGTATTGCCAGCCTGGGAAACTCACCAGGCCCTCAGTACCCAGAGTTTTTACTGCAGTTGATCACATACATCCTGTGTGGCTGACCCTTACCATACCCTCCTGAAAGTATGGGCTAGTGCCTCTGGTCTCCAATTCCTCTAGAGTTCAGATCTTACATGGCACATCCCAAAGCCCAAAGGCAAAGACATTCCTATCTGGCAGGACCTTCCAGGCACCTAGAGATCACCTCCCAATAGCCAACAACATATGCCAGAATTCTCTCTACATAAGTTTAATTCTTTGAAAAAAAAACTGTTGAAGATACTAGGTTGAACCATAGGCAATTGCCAATATTTAATCATTTTGACATACAAATATGACAGTTTCCTATGGTTCAACATAACAGGATGAAATTGTTCACTCATCAAATATTTACTGTGTGCATATACTATGCAAAAAGTAAAATACTTGATCATTAGCTCCTGTACCTTTGTAGTAAACAGGTTAGAAAATGTTCATTTAACAAATATTTATGAAACAGTGACCATGTGCTAATCCTTATTCTAGGTCATGGAAACATAGTATTAAGCAAAACCTAAGATCT
This sequence comes from Cebus imitator, assembly GCF_001604975.1. NCBI lineage: Eukaryota > Metazoa > Chordata > Mammalia > Primates > Cebidae > Cebus > Cebus imitator. Next base: position 11,098,329 of record NW_016107337.1, read on the forward strand.
CGGCCCTAATGGAACTTTTTTTTTTTCTTTTTTTGAGATGGAGTTTCGCTCTTGTTACCCAGGCTGGAGTGCAATGGCACAATCTCGGCTCACCTCAACCTCCGCCTCCTGGGTTCAAGCAATTCTCCTGCCTCAGCCTCCCGAGTAGCTGGGACTACAGGCATGCGCCACCATGCCCAGCTAATTTTTGTATTTTTAGTAGAGACGGGGTTTCACCATGTTGACCAGGATGGTCTTGATCTCTTGACCTTGTGATCCACCCGCCTCGGCCTCCCAAAGTGCTGGGATTATAGGCGTGAGCCACCACGCCCGGCCTCCTCATGGAACTTTTAATGTTGTGGAGTTAGGAAGGGAAGGGGGCAGAAACAGACATCCAAGAAGTAAACCAGTAAATATGGCAATTTAATCCAGCTGTAAGTTTTATAAAGAAAATAGTATAGGATAATGGGATAGAGATTCCAGAGGGGAGGTAAGGGACTAATTTAGTTAGTATAATCAGTAAAGGCTCCTCTGAGAACCAGAGCCTAAATAATGAGCAGGAACCAATCATGAAGGATCTGGAAACAGAGCCTTGTAGAAAATGGGACAGCTGACTGATTGCAATAAAAGCTGAGTTTACTGAAGCATATAATTGCCTATGTGGGTGGAGCCTATTGTACAAGGAACAGTCATATGATATGATGTCAGAAAGCTGAAAGGAGCCAGATCATGTGAGACTTTATACACAATAGTAGTAAGATTTTATTCCAAGTACAAAAGAATCAATGATCTCATAAAAATGTTAATATCACAACTTTTAAATTAACAATAATATTGATACCAAAATATCAGTGACACGTGCTATAGGAGGAGCAAAGCAAAGGCCTAGAGAAGGTAGGATAGTCCCTTCCAGCTCCAATAAAGCAAATTTTCAGAAAGGTGACATTTGCACAAGGCCTTGAAGGATGGCGGGTCCATTTATTAAATGGCCAGGTGAGGCACTGATGGAATCTCAGTCCAGATGAGAGGCAGCCATTCCTGGAGGCACAGGAGCAACTCAGTCAAGAACCTGGTCAAGAAAAATGCCCTCCAGCCCATCCAGAAGATGGATGATAGGGATACAGCCAGAGTGGAACATTACACTAGAGAAGTAGATTTTGATATGTCAAAAAGAATGTTAAATACCAAACTGAGGAAGTTGGGTTTTATTTTTTAAAAAACTGGGAAGCTTATACAGAGTTTAAGCAACAAATATTATAAGCAGAACTGTGCTTTAGGTGAAGAGTGACAGCACTATTTAAAGTATGTTAGAATGAGTGAATGACCAGAAAAAAATTTTGCTAGTGCTAGAAATACATCTCAAACTAGCTTAAAGATTATTGACTCAGGCCGGACACTGTGGTTCATACCTGTAATCCCAGCACTTTTAGAGGCTGAGGCAGGCAGATCACTTAAGGTCAGAAGTTCGAGACCAGCCTGGCCAACAGAGTGAAATCCCATCTCTAATAAAATTTTTTTGAAAATTAGCCAGGCGTGGTGGTAGGCACCTGTAATCCCAGCTACTCTGGAGGGTGAGGCAGGAGAATCGCTTGAAACCAGGAGGCAGAGGTTGCAGTGAGCCGAGATAACACCATTACACTCCAGCCTGGGTGACGGTGAGAGACTGTGTCTCAAAAACAAAAAGATTATTGATTCAGCAAGTGAGAACTCCAAAGGTAAACTACCTTGAGGAATGGCTGAATCCAAGAGCCTTAGGGATATTGTAACAGCACTGCCCACCAGGGTCCCTGCTTTCTTTTGAGTTACGAATCCTCCAATGGAAAAATGGCCACCAGTAGTTCCAGCTTATTCTCATAGCTCATGATCTCAGAGGAAGAGAGACCCTCTCTCTTCCAGTATTCATATATTAAAGTTTAGAGATAATAATAATACGTATGACAATGACTAAAATGTATTGTCACTTACCATGTGACAAAATGAGCTCCAAATACTTCACATGAACGATCTCATTTAACTGCATCAAGAATCCTATGAGGTAATAATACTAGAAGCCCCACTTTTCCAATTATAAAACAGAAAGGTAAAATTATTTCCCCACAATCGCATGTTTACTAAGTGGTGGTACAAAATTCAAACCCAGGTGGATACACTCTAGAACCAACATCTATTTTAACATTTTTATTATAAAGAATTTTGCACTTGTTCACACTAGTCAAACTGTATGATGAATGCCCATAACACTCATTACTTAAGTCCATTTAAGCCAATCCACAGACTAAACTCTTCTTCATGTTATTTTAAAGCAAACCAGACATCGCATCATTTATATTTAATCCATAAATTCTTCAGTATATATCTTGTTTTAATAAGACCACAGTATAGTCTCACCCAAAAAATAAACAATAATTTTAATATCATTAAATAACCAGTCTATATTCACATTTCCGATTAGCTCATGAATATTAGAAATCATTATTTCTACATTATGATGATGTAACAGAAAAATTCAGACTGTTGGAAAAGCTACAGGATAACCAGTTCTCTTCAATAAGAAAACAATTTTATAAATTAAAAAAGAAAGAAATATATGTAGAAATATGGATCATGAGAGACTTAAAAATTATTTCAAACAATCACTGTATGAACCTCATTTGGATCCTGAATACTGGAAATTGTTGAATTCTTTTTTGTGCACTAGGGATGGAAAGTCAAATTATTATGCCTTCTACAAGCCCCAGACTTCACCACCATGCAATGTATCCATGTAACAGTCCTGCACTTGTAGCCCCTAAATCTATAAAAAATAAAAAAATGTTAAGATGTTTTTAAAAAGAGAAAGAATTATTATGCCTTAAGGCCATTTGGAAGAGTTCCTTCCTCTCTGTGAAGGTGCGCTCCTAACTGAACATACAAGATTTGTAAAAATTGCTTCTTTATTTTTTGTTTTGTAATTATGTAAAATATTTATGCAGCTCAGAAGTCAAGTTTACAAGGCAAATTCACTTCTGGGTCTATTCTCTTTACCCTACTTTCTCCCTTTTTATGTAGTAGGCGTTTTTTATTTTACAGTTTATTCTCCAGTAAATGATAAAATACTCTATACAGTTTACATAGCTTTCTTCCAGTGAGCAATATATCATAAAGATATTCCTTATTCCTTTAACATCAGCAGAGAACCATGTTGTGTGAAGTATCATGGTTTATTCATCTAGCTTCTTTCTCTGGGACTTTGGGCTTCGTTCTAGTCTTATGCTACTCCAGTAGATATCCAATGAAAGCCTTACCAACACACCTTTCTGTAATTTTGCCAGTGGAATAAATTTCTAGAAGTGGAATTGTTTTGTCAAAGAATAAATGCATATAGCGTTTTGTAGAACCAGTCACATCAACGATGTATAAAAATGTCCTTCACCTTCTCCAGCTAAGTATATTGTCATACTTGAAACATTTACCCATCTAATAGTTGAGAAATGGTATTCATTGTATTTTTAATTTGAATTTCTCCTACAATGAATGAAGTTATATATCTTTTTATATGGCTATAAGCCATACGCTTTTCTTTTTCTCTGAACTATGTTCATTTCTCTCAACCACATCTTTCTATGTGTTGTTCTGCCCTGTTTTGGGAAACTATATATTAGAAAGGGTAGCATTGTGTCTGTGATGCACAATGGAAATATGTTTTCCTAGTTTTTTTTGTTTTTTTTTTTTTTTGCTTTTCTATCATGTTCCTTGATACACAAAGTTATATTTTTTCTAAATACAAAATCAAAAATATTGTATTATTTCCTTTATTAATTGTACACACATTCTAAAGTACCACTTGCTGTGGGATAAATTGCATCCCCTCAAAGCTCATGTGTTGGAATCCTAACCCCTAGTCCTTCAAAGTATGACTATATTTGAAAAAGGGCCCTTAAGGGATAATTAAGCTAAAATGAGGCCTTATAGGTGGGTCCTAACCCAATATGACTGATGTCCTTATAAGAAGAGATTAGGACATAGACACTTGCAGAAGGAAGATCGTGTGAAGACATCTGAAGATGGCCATCACAAACCAAGGGGAGAGACCCTTAGAAGAAATCTTAAATTAACATTTAAGAGTTGATCCTGTGATGGTCGGGGACACCACCATTGTGTTTCACTGTTGTTTTAGGGCAACATCTCTTCAAAGATCATGATGATTTTTTTCATTTTTCTTCCTAGATGACTGTACTGTTGTTATTAGCAATGAGGCCTCACTATGTTGCCCAGGCTGGTCTTGAGCTCCTGGCCTCAAGCAATCCCCCTATGACTGCCTTCAGAAGTGCTGGGATTATAGGCATGAGCCACTGCTCCCAACTGCTGAGTGGATCATTCTTTAGGAAAACTGACAGACCATACAACTGAAACAGTGACAAACATTGATCTGATCTTTAGGTATTGTTGCCTCTGGAGATTTAGAAGGCAGTTAAAATTTCAGTAAAACATTCTTAAAAGCATTTCTTAAAAATATTCTTGACATTGGATATTGTCAAAGGCAGAGCTTTAAAATTATTTTAAAGTAAACTAAATTTTAAATTATTTTTTTAAATAGGTAATATATGCACAAGGCACAAAATTCAAGTTACCTTACAAAAGGATTGTGCAGAGAAAAGTATGTATCTGTTTACCTATATTCCACCAAGTTTCTTACTATTTTCTTCTTGATGAGCACTGAACAGAAAAATTGAGTACAGACTGCCTGGAGTAACAGTCTACATTTTTATCTCACTTCTTAGCAAATATGTTTGGTTATTGAATTTTTCAGTAATAACCTATGGTTCAAAAAAAGGCCTCTCAGGGTACAGAAACAATAAATCATTGATAAATTGGGTTGGAAGGAGTATCAAAGATTATCTGTTTTAGGATAGGACTGGAATGAATAAAGTGTTTTTATAACAAAAGAAATGATTGCCCAAGAAAAACTAATACTTCTGAGACTCGTGTTTCCACCACTGAGCCATGTGTCATAAGTTTTTATAGGTTCTATCAGTTATCAGTTGTATAACTATCCCAAGACTTAGCAGCTTAATAAAAAGCAGATTTTATTTTATCACAATTCTATGGGTCAGGAACTCAGGCCAAGTTGACCTCAGCTGAGCAGTTTCTAGGCCGGTTTCACCTGGGATCACATATACGGCTACCATGAAATGTAACTGACATAGGACAGACTGGAATCAGATGGCCTTGTTCACCCATCCGGAAGTTGGTTCTGGCTGTCAGCTGGATGACATGTCTTGATCAGGCCAACACAGGTTTCTTCACAAGGCAACAGCATTCGAGGAGGAAAAAGCCTTTTGTACAACCATTTTTTGGCCTCTGTTTACATCACATTTGCTGAGTCCCACTGGCCAAACCACATCATATGACAAAGTCCACAGTCCATGTAAGAAGAGACCACATACAAGTACAGATGCAAAGAAGTGTGATTTACAAGAGGTCATGGTTATAACAATCTACCACATAGGTCTAAGCTCAAAGTAAGCCAAGTGCCATCAGGATAGAGTTCTATAATTTCTGGATGGAATGAGCAAGGGCAACACAGAAAATAATTAAAATAACGGGGCAGTTATTTTGTGTGTATTTCCTATGTAACCAACATGACAAAGTTAACAATAAAAACAAAGCCCTGAGGCCATGACAGCATTTTATGGCAAGGAATCAAGAAGATATCTGTTCAAAAAGAGAAAAACAATGCCATAGAAGTAATAGAAAGAAAGATATCTAAATATTAGAAAGGCTCTTCTAGCCAGCATTCAATCTAAAAGACAATATCATTTTACAACTGCACTCCCATTCCTCAATCTAAAACTTCTTCCAGGAAAAAAGCAATCAGTATGCAAGAAAAGTAACTTGGAACAGTTATACAAGAATGTTACATTCCAGCTATAACTATATACACAGAATTGCAAATATTGCTAGCAAGATCATTGAAAACGTAGTTGTCCTAAATGCACTGTTGTATCCTGGACTGGATCCTAAAACAGAAACTGTTAACTCAAAGATTCAGATGAATCTCCACTTTTAATCAAATAAAATCCAAAATACTCAAACTTCTTGTTTGATTAGTAGAAAAATAGGTAAAAGATTCATCTGCACTTTAGTTGTTATATGAATGATAATTTCTCCATTTTACAAATATATCATAGTTATATAAGATGTTAACATTAGGAGAAGCCAAGTAAAAGGTATATGGAAACCCTTTGTACTATCTTTGCACATTTCTGTGTGTCTAATATTATTTCAACATCTGAAAGTTTAAAAAATACATATAGTCAGTTAACTAAGGTATGTGGTATGCACATGAATGCATGTCTATATGCAATATTCATGTATATCGAAGCTCACAGAGCTAGGAGCAACTGCAGACCCTAGGATTTCAATAATTAACATGTCAAATTTTAGAATAAAATGTCACCAATGAGGAAAAACAGTGCGAGATGCAAATCAGACTGCAGCACTCAAAATGGAGGAAATGGGTTGAGGTCTGGAGTCACTTCTCAGAAAGACGTATAATTGAGAAATTAAAAGAAGGGGAAAAAAAGAGGAGGAGATATATATACCAAGGTAGAAGCAATCCTCTAAACATAGAAATGTTCTACATACAGCCTTCACCATCATCCTAGAGATAGGAATTGTTAGCTAACACTTGATCAATGATAAGCTTATAACTTCCACAGAGTAGAGATTCTGATTATGTCACTTCACTCAGAGGCTCAAATGGATCTCCACTTTTAGTCAAATAAAATCAAAATACTCAACTTTCTTTTCTGATTCAAAAGCAACTCCATTTAGTTTCTGATATTCCAACTGCTACTGTTTGACCCGCTCCCTCCCAGTCTTTTCATCAGATACGGGTAATTGCTTTATTCCTGCCATCCATCAAGTCCCACTTTCTGTCTCCTTTCACTTTGTCCCACATAACCACAGTTAACCTTTTAATGTCTGGTTTTAAAAAATGTATTTGGTGAGTTATGAGATGCAGCTGCAGAATATTTCTGGTTGAATCCCACCCCCGCTAAATAAACCATCATTCGTCTTCAAATTCCAATTTAAAGAAGGCTAAGGTTAATCATAAGTACTTTCTGGGCCAAGTAAGAGAGGAATAATACTGTGTGAGACACTGCAACTGGTACTTATCAACAGCACCATTCAGAGGCCAGAGCCCAAGGGCAAATAAGGGTAGAGCAAGAAATGTGTTGCCCAATTTATTTTCGGGAGGTTAATCTGCAGCATTGTCAAGGTCATCCACAAAGCACAGAATTACTCTTGAGGACCCAAACCAAATATGTGTGCCTGTAGTGCCTGTTTGAGCTTCTGATGAAGATATTACAGCTGCTGTGAGTAGAATGCAGTTGATCCCTCAAAAGGAGAGGGATCCAAGAAGTCAGTATATGCTGACTCTCAACTTATGAGATGAAGAATTCTTATGAGTATAAACAATGTAAAAGGGAAGCTTAAAGATTTTAAGTGCTAATTCAGAAACCTATATTAACCTGCAAACACAATGTGTGTTAGTGGGAGGTGGGGTCTTGGATGTGTGAAATAGATATTGATCAATATAATCAACAGACATAACTTCTAATACTTAGACCAGAGGCTACTAACTATATTTGTGTCATGGATACCTGTGACAGTCTGGCAAAGACTATGGACACCCTCTTGGAATATTCTTTTAAATGCACAAAATGAAACATATTTGGTTACAAAGGAAACTAGTCATATTACAATACAGTTGTCAAAATATTTTTAAAATAAGCATATGACATAGCAATGCATATCCCCCTTTACAAAACATTAAATAACAAGATCTGAAGGCAGTGTGAATAATCACCATAGTGAAGAGCATGAACGGTATAACATGTCTGCAACTACTTGTCCAGAAGTCAGCATTTTCATGTTTCTGCATTGTCTAGGCTTTCTGAGTAAATTTTACTGGAATTTACATTAAAGGACAAATTTTGGAAGCTCAGTGATGATGGAATAGATCATGAGCAAACTCACGAAAGTGATTTGTGTCCATGGAACTATAGAGAGTTAGCCCTTCATGTCCATGGGTTCCACATCTGTGGATTCAGTCAATGTGAATTGACAATATTTGGGGAAAAATTGTGTGCACTGAAAATATATGGACTCTTTTTCTTGTCATTATTCCCTAAACAATACAACAATTATTTATATATCATTTATATTGTATTAAGTATTATAAATAAACTAGAAATGACTTAAAGTATGCAGGACTATATACACAGGTTAGAAGCTAACACTACACTATTTTATATAAAGGACTTGAGCATCTGCAGATTTTGGTATCCACCAGGGGTCCTGGAACCAATCCCCCACAAATACTGAGGAACAATTGTATTTACATTTCAAAAGGAGATAAAACCAAGAAAACATTCCAGAGTTGCAACCCAGAGACGCTTTTCTTACTTTCTCTTTGGAGATATGGGTTAATATTTCAAATGATTAGAACCCAGGGAGCTTCCCCTTCTCTTCCCATGAAGGCATTTTCTGCAACAGAGGAATGAAGTATCTACTCCTCTCTCAGGAGGGGAGGGGGCGGTGTGTGCATAAGCTCCAAAATTCATAATTTTGGGGTTCCTTTCTTGTGATGTAAGAAATCCCACTTATGCATACACAGAGTCCATCTGGCTCTCATCACTTTACCCCAGAAGGAAGAACTGAACCATGGATCATCAGTGTGGTTACTGCTCTAAACAATAATAGTAAATCTGTTTTACTGAGGATACCCCATGTTTACATCCAGGATAATATCAATAAGCACAGTTAAAAATTATTTCGCTTGTATTAGGTTTATGAAAATGGGAAGGATTGGAAAAATAGAGAATTATATCTGTCACCACTAATTAGAACATCATCAATTCATTTATCATATATTTTTGGAACACCCAATCTGTGTAAAGTAGTATATATCTTATATATACTATTATATATATAATAAATAGCAGATATATATTATTATATATAGTAGAAATATAATATATAATATACATATATACTATTTAGTTTGTATTATTTAATTTATAAATTATTATGCTATAATAAATAATATATATTATAGTGTAGTATAATATAAATAGTATATATATTACAATAAATAGTATATAAATATGTAATATATAGTATAAATATATACTATTTATTATATATAATAGTATATATAAGATGTATACTATTTTACGCAGATTGGGTATTCAAAAAATACTTGATAGATGAACTGATGATGCTATCATTAGCAATGACAGATCTAATTCTCTATTTTATAGTATATGTAGTATATACATACTGTTTCTTACATATAATAGCATATATGTAATAGTATATAAAATAGATACTATTTTACACAGATTGGGTGTTCAAAAAATATTTGATAGATGAAGTGATGATGTTATGATTAGTGATGACGAATTTCATTACACATATACATGTATATATTTCTAGACATATATGCCTGAATAAAACAACTCTTGTCCCCGTCTTTTGTGACACTTGTAAGTTTGGTGAGCCCAGGAAGTGAGACGTGAGAAGAAAATGGGAAACAAAAAGTAAACTTTTAAAAACATAGTAGGTTCCTAAAAGAGAAATGGTGCCAATTTCTTTTATTTTTTTTTCTTTTGCTAACATTTAGCTGTTTTTATTTTTTGTCATAAACAATGCTGAGATGAACATCCATATGGCTGCATTGATAAGTGGATACATGATTATTTTCTTTTGAACACATTCCTGGAAATGAAGCTGTGTTTGAGGGCACTGAGCCCTTTGAAATAAACTTTCAAATTGCCCTGCAGAAAGGCTGTGCTAGTTTAGTGACTTTTTTCTTTTGTCATGTTTAATGTCTCACTATTTTTCTATTCAGAATAGGCCATCTTTTCTTACAGAGAAGTATTGTACTCTCATCTTCCTTTTATATTGGCAAGTTTCTAATTAACCTAGGGCTTCCTGTGCAATAGGCGGAAGCTGATACTGTCTATCCTTTTATCATCTACATTAATAAACTCATAAAGAAAGTATCACTTTGACCCCACATATCTCCTTCTCTAGCATTAATCAGAGAACTCTGTTAAGATCCAGTCACACGTAACAACAGTAGGGTTTTACTCTCCCTATCTATATATTAGCTGTGCTGAAGGTGAGTCCCCCCAACCCACTGCAGCCAGGGAGCTACTCCCCTAGGAAGAACTTGCTCTGACATGACTTCCACCAGGTGCCATTCAGTGTAAGGGCAGAATATTTCCAAACTCCATAAAAAATGTGCTGTATGAGGATTCCTCCTATCTTTGTTATCATTCATGCAAACAGTTTTTTTGATAGAATCTGGAATTTACCCAATTCATTCTGAAGGCTGTGAAATGTGATCTCTATGAGTTCTAGTCTTCCTGTGAGGATGCATTCTTTTTGTGGAAGGCACCATGGGGTTGACACAGTATTATTTATTTTTCTTCCACATACTTTTTGTACCTTCCTCTGTAACCAATATGAGGCTGTATTGAAGAGAAATAATCTTACCAAATAAAATAAAGAACAAAGGGGTTAGAGCAAAATCATGCCCAGATCTTCAATTTCATGAAGGTGAATGAGTCACTCATATAAGACCTTGGGGGAAAGTGCTTCAGCAAAATGGTGCGAAGACCCTAACACAGAAAAGATTTTGTATTTATCTGAATTAAGCTCAGAGCTGTTTGAGAAGAACGGGAGGGAAGGAAAGGGGAGGGGGGAGGGAAAGGAAGGGGAGTGGGGAGGGAAGAAAGAAAACAAAATGATGAAGCAAGAAAGAAAAGGCTAATTATGTTTTGGTCATCACGTGTTACCACTGCATATATATTTAAATATATCCTTTTTATAACCTGTCTCCTTATTTGGATTCTACTGTTTCCCTTTCAAAGCTAACTAAGCTGTGGCAACATGCTTGAACTTCACAAATATAAAGATCAGGTTTAGTGATGTAGTTCTAAGGCAATATATTAACAATAAAAACAAAAATTATGTGATCTAATATCACGAGTCATATGTATCCAAAAATGCCACGTTTAATGAAAATAAAATAACAGTGCCTGGTCTGGTAAAAAGCAAACAGCTTTTACCAGTTGCCAAACTGCATTTCAATTGTCGTATCTCACAGCCAGACCTACTGGCAAAGGTAGGACCAACCGCCCTGCTGTAATGTACCAGCAAGAGCTAAGAGACGACACCATTTTCCCTTGAGGAATGACACCACTCACTGGATTTCACACAGCGCCGTTACAAATTACTATCTCTGAAGACTAAGGTTGAACTGTGCAGCTTGCTCTAAGTGAAATTTGTTCAATATGGTTACCATCACTTTCACCTACTCACTTCCAGGCAAGAATCTTAGCTCTTAGGTTGTAGACTTTGGGTTTTAGAAATGGGAAAATATGACATTCTTATTATTCATGACAATAATGACAAGTACTCTTCACCCCAAACACTTGTGTGGGAGCCAATACTAAGTTTTCCGATTGCTTCCTTTTTATTTTTTTTTTTCCAGTTTGCTTAATTTCAGTTCGGAAAAAAAGCACATGTCGTAAACCCTATAGGGGAAAAAAAAGAAAAAGAACAAACAAAAAGAAAAAATATTTTGTTATATTGAGTGCTGACAACCTGGAGCTTTAAGTTATTTCAAATGTTTTTAACTATTTAACCTGGGAAGTAGAACTATATTTTAGGCCAAGGTTTATTACTGCTTCCTTGCCTCTGCACAGATCAGAAGCTTGGTCAATGTTTCTATCCACATGAGAAGAGCAATTGGAGTTCTTCTCCAAGGGATTGTAAATGCAATCCTTCTAAGTCAAAAATCGCAACATCTGCCTATCTTCTATCTATCTATCTATCTATCTATCTATCTATCTATCTATCTATCTATTCTGATTATCCCAGAGCTTTGACAAAAGTGAAAGCAATAAAGATGAGGAAAGAGATGAGTTTCAGGATGGAAAAGAAAAATATTTATAGTCATAGAAAAGACTCAGGCTCCCAATCAAGTACTAACCAGACCCCACCACTGCACATGTACCCCAGAACTTAAAATAAAAAGCATCAATCACTAGATTGCTGAAACATTAAAACACACACACACACACGCACAAAGAGGAATCAGTATACCACAGTGTAATTTACAATGAACACACTTTGGTCCCATTTCCGCTATGTACTATCTGCATAACCTTGAACACAGAAGACAAACTGAGTTTCATTGTCTTTATCTGTAAAATGGTGATAATAATAACTACCTCAGAGAGTCACTTTAAGGAAGAAATGAAGTTGGTAATGCAAAGCACTCAGCACAATATCTGACACATTAAAGAGACGGTAGCTGCAGGTGTTGTTACTGTTGCTGTTGTTATAATTTGTGTTGTTATAGAAGAGTAAACCATTAGAACCCTTTATCCTCTGAAATTTCTCTCCAATATTTTATTTGGCTTTATTCTATGCTAATCGACAATCAATCATAAGTAGCTTAGAGTTCTCTTTGACACCTTCATTTAATATGTGTAGAAAGTAAGGCCCTGAAAATTAAGTAACTGACCCAGAAACACGAATCTGGATCTACAAATTACAAATGCTAGGCTTTTTCTACTTCATTATGTTGATACTCAACCAGGGCCTGAGCATAAAGGACTGACCACTTCCATTTTTTATGACATTCCACTATACTGTTAAAAATCAAGTTTCCATCAAAATTTCAATGGTCTTTCCTTGCAGAAATAAAAAAGCTAATCTTCAAATTTATTGCAAGGGATCCCAAACAGCCAAAACAATCTGGAAAAAGAACAAAGTTGGAGCCCTCACATTTCCAAATCTCAAAACTTACCGCAAAACTACAGTAATTAAAACAGTGTGACACTGACACAAGGATAAACATATAGACCAATGGAATATAACTGTGAATTCAGAAATAAATCCATACATGGCCAATTTTTTGTCATCAACAGTCCCAGAAACATTTCAATGGGGAAAATGGTCTCTTTAACAAATGGTGCTAAGAAAACTGGATATCCCACATGCGAAAGAATGAAGGTGGACCGGCTACATCACACCATATATAAAACTTAACTGAAAATAGATCAATGCCATAAATATAGAAGCTAAAACTAGAGAACCCCTAGAAGAAAACAGAGATAATGCTTAATAACCTTGGATTTGACATTGGATTCTTGGATATGGCACCAAAAGCATGAGCAAGGAAAGAAAAAATAAATATAACATCATCAAATTTTGAAATGTTTTGTATTAAAAGACATTATCAAGAAAGTGAAAAGGCAGTCTACAGAGTGTAGGAAAGTATTTTTAAATAATAGCTCTGATAAGGGTCTAGTGTACAGAATACACAAGAAACTCTTATAACTCAATGACAAGAAGAGCAAGCATCCCAATTTTAAAATGGGCAAATCCCTAACCCCCAAAATGTTCTCCATTGCTACAGTTTTTTTTCCTTCCAAGAATGTAGTATAAATGGAATATAACCTGTTGAGGCTGGCTTCTTACTCTGAATGCCTTTGAGGTTCCTCCAAGTTGTTGCATGTATCAATAGGACATTCTTTTTCATTGTTGAGAACTATTCCATTATATTACTATCCCACAGTATATCATTTGCTTGTTGGAGGATATTTGGATGGTTTCTACTTGGAGGCAATTATGAAGAAAACCACCATAAACATTTATATGAGTATTTTTGTGTGAACACAATTTATATATCTCCACAGTAGACACCTAGAAGTGGAATTTTTGAGTTATATTATAAATGCAGGTTTAACTGTAAGAAGCTGACAAAGAATGTTTTAGGGTGCCCATACCATCTTGCATTCCCAGGAGCAATGCATGAGACTTTCACTTGATCTGCATTCTCCCACACTTGGTATTGCCAGTATGTTTAATTTTAGCCATTCCAATAAATGTTTTGCAGTATTCCTCCATGCTTCTAATTTGAATTTCTTTAACAATTAATGATGCTAAATAACTATGATGTGGTTATTTGCTATTTGTATATCCTCTTTGTTGAAATGTCTGTTCAAGTCTTTTGCCCATTTTTTAATTGAATAGTTTGTTATAATTGTTGCATTTGACAGTTATTTATGTTTTAGATACACAACCTTTGCTTAGATTTCGAGTATTTTCTACCAGTCTCTATTTTGTCTTTTCCTTAAGACTTAACACAGAGCACTTAACACAGAGTAAAAGTTTTATTTTAGATGAAGTCCATTCTATCAAGATTTCCTTTTATGCATCATGACTTTAGTGTCAGGTCTAAGATTTCTTTGCCCAATCCAGGGCAGAACAACAGTCTCTTGTCCTGTCATAAAATTTTCATAGTTATTTGTTGTTATTCATCTAGACATGTGAAGCAATTTGAGTTAATTTTTCACAGAGCATTAGATTTAGGTTGAGGTTTTGATATTGATATCTAATTGTTCCTACACCATTTGCTGAAAACATTATATTATCTCCGCTAAATTGCCTTTTCGTCTTTGTCAAAAATCAATTGGCCATATTTGTGTAAGTTTATTTCCTAGACTCTCTATTTTGTTTCATTCACCCATGTGCTTATCCCTTCACCGATGCCACATCATCTTGAATACAGTAACTTTGTAGTAACCCTTAAAATTGGGTAGCATAATTTCCCCAACTTGGTCTTCACTTTAGCCAGTTCTTTTGGCTATTCTACCTCCTTTTCCTTTCTATACAAATTTCAGAACAAGCTTATCTATATCTACAAAAACATCTGCCGGGATTTTGATTGGAATGGCATCAAGTGTACAGATCAATTTAGAAGAATTAAAATATTTTCTACATTGAGATTCCCAATCCATGAAAACAGTTTTTCTCTCCATTTATTTAGGACTTCTTAGATTTCTTTCATCAGCAATTTGTCATTTTCTGTATATATATCCAGTGCTTGTTTTGCTGAATTCATACCTAAGTATTTCAAAGCTATTGAATTGGTGGTTTTCAAACTTTTTTGGTTGCAATTGTTTACTCCTAGTATACAAAAGTAGGATCAATATTCATGTGTCTTTCCCACATTCTTTCACCTTGATAAACTCACTTGATCTTGGGATTTTCTACACTAACAATCACATCATCTGTGAATTGGGACACTTTTATTTTTTCTCCATCCAATCTATATATCTTTTAATTTTTTTCTTGCCATATTACACTAGTTGAGAAGTATAGTACAATGTTGAATAGCAGCTGTTTCCTTGTTCCCAGCTATTGTGGTATTGGTGAGATTCGTGCTTGCATCATGTTACCCAGTGCCTCATGTAATCCAGGGGAGGCACTCTGGTGTCTCAGGCAATGAGCAGAGCCATAGAGCTCCCAAAAGTTTCTGTCCTTTGTGTTAAGCTACCAGGGAAGGTGAAGGGGCAAAGCCAGGTTGGGGCTGGGACGGGCAGGTCCACACTCTGGCTCTCCACGTGTGGCACAATAAACAGCAGCAGTGGGAATCAGAGGGCAGTTCTCGGGCCACTGGGGTAATAATGTTCCAGAGAAGAGCAGAGCTGCCTCTGCTCGCAATGATGAGCTAGCAGCAGCTAGTTAGGATCCAGGTAGTCTGAGCTCAGATCTGAAAACTGCCCCAGGCCATAAGCCTCCCTGCAGAGACAGAAACCACAGCTTTCTAGCCATGACCCTCCTGGTTCATGACACCTTGGTTCTGGCCAAGGGGGATCCTCCCCACTCAAGATTATATTCAGAATCTCAAGTAGGGATGAACCCCATGGCCGAAACCTCTCTCACATTTGGGGAATTCTCTCAACCTGTGACTGCCACCTGAGTTAGCTGGCAGACTTCTGTGAAGTCTGCTGTGAAGTGGGGTCAGGACTGGCTTCCCCCTATGCCCACTGGAAACTGGGAGTGCATGCAGAGCACACCCCAATGCCTCTACCTCTCAGCTTCCCATCACTCACCAAATCAGCCCCAGCTCTGGGCAGGGTTAAGACATTTTCCAGCAGCCTGGACTGCCAGGTTGCCCAGTAGGTGTGTTTATCCAAGAAGCACTTTATCTCCCACTCACACTCTGGGGACTTAAAGTTTTCTGCCCGGCTCACAGTGTAGGTGGCAGCCTACCACATGTTTCAAAGGGTCTGTCGTTTCTTTCAGTTGTCCTGTTAAGCTCCTGTATTGCTTCTTGGAAAAAGTTCAGCGTTAATCTCTATACACTATTAATATTTTGTCTTTCCAAGTGGCAGAGGCATACTAACAATGCCTCCAATCTGCCAACTTCATGCTTTTCTTCTATTATTTTGAAATAAATTGTTTTAAAATGATATTAAAGTTTCTGCTTTCAATTTTCAAACTTACTTAGAAGACCTCATCATCTGTTTACCCAGTTATATACATTATTGCTGTTCTTCTATAATTTCTGATATATCAAGTTTTCTTCTGGTATCATTTCTGTTCTATCTAACTCTCTTTAAGCAATTCTTTTAAAGCAGCTTTGCTTCATCTGAGACTCTTTTCATTACTCTTTCACTCTGGAAGGATATCTTTGCTAGACATAAATTTTGGATTGAGAGTTCTTTTCATTGAGCAATCTAAAGGCATACTACTTTTTCCTGTCCTCCCTGGTTTTTAATTAGAATCAACCATCACTGGAGTTATCTTCCTTACAAGTAACACATTTTTTTCTATTTGCTTTGAATACTTTTTTGTCTTTAGTTTTCACGAATGTTGATTATTATGCGTCTGGACGTGTATTTTTTTGTGTTTATCTTGCTTGGGGTTCATGGAGTTTTTTGAACCCATGACTTTGTGTTTCACCAAATTTGGGAGGTTTTCGATCATTTTGTTTTTCAAATGTCCACTCAGTATTGCATTCTTTATCCTCTTCCTGAGAATCTGATGACTTGAGTGTTAGATCTTTTTGTATTGTCCGACAAGTCCCTGAGGCTCTGTTCTTTTTTTTTAATTCTTCTTTTAACGTTTTTCTCTCTTGTTCAAATTGGATAATTTCTATTGATTTATCTTCAAGTTCAGTGACTCTTTCCTCTATTATCTCTATTCTGCTAAGAAGCTCAGCCAATGAGTTTGGGGTGGGATTTATTTTTCCAATTATTCAGATGAAATTACTTATTAAATTGCTCTCAGTTTTTCTTAGTATTTTTTGTGAGTAAAATTTTGCTTTGCCTTTTTTATTAAATTCTAGATTGACAGTAATATTCTCTTAATACTTTGCATCTATCTTTCAGTAACTTCTATTTCTTTTTGTCAACAAATCTGCTATCAGTTTAATTGTAATTTTCCTTATAAGTAACAAGATTTTTTCTTTTGATGCTTCTAAAATCATATTCTGTCATAGATTAACACTTGCTTTGCTTCCTAAATCTGAGAATTTGTGGCTTTCGCAATTTCTGGAAATTCTGAGGCATTATCTTTTCAAATATTGTCTATCTATCATTCTCTTTTTGCTCTCTTTCTGGAACTTCAGCTTGACTTTTCTAAGTTGAACTTTTGTATTCCCTCTTTCGTATCTCTTTAATAGTTATCATCTCTATGTATCTTTGTGCTACACTTACAAAATTCTTCAAATATATTTTCCATTAATCATTTTCTCTTTGTCTAAAGAGAAAATGATTTGAAAAACAAAATGATTGAAAACCTCCCAAATTTGGTGAAACACCAAGTCATGGGTTCAAAAAACTCAATGAACCCCAAGCAAGATAAACACAATTTTGCTTTTTAATTCATCCAGTGAGTCTGGCTCTCGCATATAGTTTATTGCTTTAGTATATAATTAGGATTGTGAACTTGTTTTTTAGGGCTTTGTCTGTAGGAATCTTGAATGATGTAGCTAAGAAAATGTCCCAACTTTTATCTCAAATTTTTAAAGACACTTTCAAAAAAAAGATTACCCTTAATGTTTCCAAATTTCTGACAAATATTTATGTTTGGGACTGAAGAATGAAAAATTGGAATTCCCAGGAATTATCAAGAATTTGCAAACTTAATTCTCATAAGTTATAACCTCATAAGTTTTTTTGTTTGTTTTGTTTTGCTTTGTTTTTGTCTTTTTTTGAGACAAGGTCTTGCTCTGTTGCCCAGACTGGAGGGCAGTAGTGCAATCACAGCACACAACAGCCTTGACCACTCAAGTTCAAGTGATTCTCCTACTTGATACTCTCTGGAAGGCCTCATGGTTGGTTTCCTGAGAAAGGAACTCAGGGCCAGGTGCAGTGGCTCACGCCTGTAATCCCAGAGCTTTGAGAGGCTGAAGCAGGTGGATCATTTGAAGTCGGGAGTTTAAGACCAGCCTGGCCAACATGGTGAAACCCTGTCTCTACTAAAAACACAAAAATTAGCTGGACAGTAGTGGTGCATGCTTGTAATCCCAGCTACTCAGGAGGCTGAGGCAGGAGAATCGCTTGAGAGCCTGGGAGGCAGAGGTTGAGGTGAGCCAAGATCGCACCACTGCACTCCAGTCTGGGCGACAGA
>NW_016107337.1:11116809-11139309 GCF_001604975.1 Cebus imitator
AGAACTCAGATGAGAAAAATGTAACTTTCTCAAGTTTCAAGACCAGATGGGCTGATTTCTATGTTTATTCAAAAGACACCATAAACATCAGCTTTATGGGACAATTGGGTCAGTTTCAGTACTGTCAATATATTAGGTACATCAACTCATAAGCCAAAGGGAAAGAGAACATTAAACAAAATTAACTAATCATACCTCTTCCAGTTTGGGGCTTCCATAAAAGTTCTGAAATTCAAATTGCACATCAGAAACACCTATGGGGCACATTTATAAATTTATATTTTTGAAGAATAGGGGCCATAAATCTTTATTTTTACATGCACCCCAAATGATTCTGATGCAGGTAGTCTGGGACTACACTGCAAGAAACATAGCCTTTGAAACTCTACAGTAAAGACCCATCTCAGTTCCCCTGGAAATGGGATCAGAAAGGGATTGGTGATGGAATTTCCAGCCAATAACAAAGGCTACCTTTGTTTAGAGCCTGGGCTATGTCTTCCTCAGGATTCCTGTGGGGAGTACTCACTGCCACATTAGAAGGATTCAAGGATTTGGGGGTCCAGTCTGGCCCCCATCTTAGAAACATCATTAACCCAATAAGTCCAGAAATCAATCCAGGAGCTCGGGCAGATAATTGAGGGAATGGTGCCACATTCTACTCTTTCACCTATGTCTTAGTCCATTTGGGCTGCTACAAAAATACCATAGACAGAGTTGCTGATAAACAGCAGAAATTTATTTCTCACAGTTCGAGAGGCTGACAAGTCCTAGATCAAGGTACCAACAAATCTAATATCTGGTAAGGATCTGTTTCCTGGCTCATAGATGATGCCTTCTCACTAAGCCCTGAAAGACTTGATGGAAAGGGAAAGGCAGTTCTCTGAAAGAATAAGGACACTAATCCCATTCATAAGGGCTTCATCCTTTTGCCCTAATCACCTCCAAAAGGCCCACTTCCTAATGCCATCACACTGAGGATTAGTTTTCAATATACGAATTTTAGAGGGACACAAATATTCAGGCCACAGCAAGCCACCTCCACTGGGAGATACCCTGGGAGAATTTGACAATCTCCAGTGGAGAATGCATTCAAACCATCATAGAAATACAAAACAGATGCAGGGAGGAAGATTTTTAAGCCTGTCCTCAGAGAAGACAATGAAACAGACATACTTTCTACTCTTCCTCTTTTCTTATTTTGGAACATACAGGCCTGAAGTGTGAAATTTTTGCCTGAGACATTTTGGTGGCTCAGGATTATAAAAGAATTGTAAAACCTGAAGGATACCTATTGTAATTTGGGCTACAGGTATTTTCATTTGGGGTAGTTCATTTGACTATGAAAAGTTGAAGAAGGAAACAGAAAATTTTAGACTTGCAATCTGGTGTTTTAAGAGGGTTTTTTTCTTAAAAATAAATTTGAAGAGAAGAAATAAATATCTAGGTTATTTTCCTGTTGTCTAAGTCAGTTTGCCAGCAGAGAGTAGGGGCAGCATTTCTGACCAGGAATGCGGTCTGCAATTGTCCGAGTGTTGCCAGAGCACTTGCCCTCTAAGTTAATACCGTGCCCTAAGAGCCACAATTTCTTGCATTCATTAATTAATTTACAAAGGCATGTATATTAGTCAGGATTTTCTAGAGGGACAGAACTAACAGGATATATGGATATATGAATGGAAGTTTAGTAAGGAGAACTGACTCACATGATCACAAGGCAAGGTCTCATGATAGGCTGTCAGCAAGCTGAGGAGCAAGGAAGAAGGTCGTAACTCAGTCTGAGTCCCAAAACTAGGAGTCTGATGTTCAAGGAAGCATTCACCATGGGAGAAAGATGGAGGCCAGAAGACTCAGCAAGTCAGCTCATTTCATCTTCTTCCATCTGCTTTTTCTAGCCATGCTGGCAGCCAGTTAGATGGTACCCACTCAGATTGAGGCTGGGTCTGCCTCTCCCAGTCAACCGACTCAAATGTTAATTTCCTCCAGCAACAGTCTCACAGACATACCCAGAAACAATACTTCAATCCAATCCAGTTGACACTTAATTTTAACTATCACAACAGGGTTCTCATTAAATTGTCCATGCTGCTCTCAAACTCCTGGTCTCAAGAGATCCCCCTGTCTGAGCCCCCCAAGTCACTGGGATCACACAGATGAGCCACTGCAACCAGCTCACAATTTTTCTGATTAATGGAACATATGTACTTTTCTTTTGTACTTCCTGTTAATCGAGCCCTAAAGATTACATGACACAAGATTTATTGATGATACAATTTTTTCAAGTATGCCAACTGCAATGAAGAATTATATCAGCAGACAAAATTATATTCTGGTGATTCTAAGAATAAGCAGCTAAGAAACACTTGGTGGGCCTGATTAACAGCCATTCTAAGTAAACCTTCCCTTGTGAATTAATTGCACTCAGCCACCAATATATATTCTATGGAAGCCATCCTCTAGCTTTGGAAGGTGAATTATCTCATGCTAAGTTAATTTCTGGGACTTCCCTAGTACCAACTTGAACAATTATTTGTCAAAAGCCACAGTCCACTATGGAAATCCATGGTAGATGTAAAGAGTGAAGTGGGGCTGAATTATTAATACTATGCAAACTTCACCATTTATAAATGTCGCCATGTAGAAAAACAAGTAGGTGGGAGACAACATGATATCCTCTATCCATTGGTCTCAAATAAAGCAATAATAATTGCAGAATTTCTTATGTGACCTTAAAATTGTACCCAGTATAGAAGCTCATTAAATAAGACTGCTGCTGTAAATGCAATTTTCCATGGTTTCTTGTAATAAGTTAAGGGAGCTGTTCATCCAAGTAGAGCTGATATTTCAGACCAGATTTTCTTGGTATCACAGAGTATTATGTTAATGCCAGTCCTGTTAGAAGTACATGTGTGTTTATAGGGCTCAGTCCAAAGTAAAGTCTCAAGCACAAAAAACAAACAGTGTTGCTGAGTCAATGTTTGTTTATCATTGCTAGCCTAGAATTCATTAAATGGCACTGACTGTCTTAAGCTTTAATTTAAACCATAAATATTCCCAACGTATTGCCATGCTGTTGAAAAGACATGTGTACCACACATTTTTACCTCATCTGCCTTTCAGCTGCTAAGAATTGCAACTGAGCAGTGATTAAAAACAGGATTTAAACTAAGACAAGGTCAGGTATCTTAGATGATCCAAGGCATGTGGATCTGGCTGAACAGTTAGCTCTTGTTTATGCCAATGCCTTCAGATTCCTACATTAAAATGGTTTAAAAGCCCATGCAAGCTACTGACATGTATTGATTCCAATATATTTTTGACTCCTTGGAAAGTATCCTAAGTGGAAACTTTCACAATTCAGAAGTCCTCCTCAGATATCTATTCTCTACCAGAACACACCATTCCATACCCCAACAGCTCCCCTTCATGGTCTCAATGTCATATTAATGACTGGCCTCCAGTGCTGAAATATTGAAATTCTATTCCTTTGGACAGATTTTTGTCCTCTAAATGTTCACTCATGTTTTAGTTCCTCCATATCTCCCCTTGCTCAATGTCAGGAGTTACTGTGATGCTTCAACTCTGCTATTTAAGATGGGTTTAACAATTTTGAAAATAACATGACTGTCTGTTCACTCAAAATATTATTTTTAAATTCAAGAAAAAAATTGAGTCCACATACATTCAATAGCAAAGTTTCAGTAAGTGCAATAATGAAAATATGAAGAAGATACTAGCAAAGCGTGAAAGAGGGTCCTTAGCCCAGCCTGGGCAATGGTAAACTTTAGTTTGCTTCAGTTTAACAAACAGCTGACCTTCCCTATCTGTGGGTTCTTCAACCACTGACACAAACAACTTCAGATAAAAAATGTTTGAAAAATGAATTTTGTCTATGCTGAACATGTAGACATTTTCCTTGTCATTATTCCCTAAACAATACAGTATAATACGATTTACATAGTGATACGGTTTGGCTGTGTCTCCACCCAAATCTCACCTTGAATTGTAATAATCTCCACTTGTCAAGCGCTGGGCCAGGTGGAAATAATTGAATCATGGGGCTGGTTTCCCCTATACTATTTTTGCAGTAGTGATAACTCTCATGGTATCTGATGGTTTTATAAATGGGAGTTCCCTGGCACAAGCTCTCTTGTCTGCCACCATGTACAACATCCCTTTGCTCTTCCTTTCTCTTCTGCCATGATTGTGAGGCCTCCGCAGCCATGTGGAACTGTGAGTCCATTAAATATCTTTTCTTTATAAATTATCCAGCCTCAGGTATATCTTTATTAGCAGCATAAGAACAGACTAATACACATAATATAATTTACATTGTATTCAGTATTATAAGTAATCTAGAAGGAATTTAAAGTATACAGGAGGATGTGCATAGGTTTTAAGCAAATACTACACCTTTTTATATAAGAAACTTGAGCATCTTTGAATTATGGTATTGTGGTGGAGGGGAGGGTCTTGGAAACAATTACCCACTAAAATATAACTCTACTTACTCTGCACCCTGTGTCTCAAGAATATCCTCAAAGGGTGAGAGAAAAGAATGGGGAGGAGAGATATATAGGTTCAAAAGTCATGGAAGAAAGAGAACGGTCTCTCTAGAGATTAATTGACAATATCAATAAGCATGGACTTTCAAGGAACAGAGCTTTGAGAGGTATTACAGAGTTGTGGTTAAGAATGCAATCTCTGAGGCCAGACAGACTTGCTTGTGGAGTCTTCACTTCATACTGAGAGCCATGTGACCTTAAGTGAGTGAGTGACTCTGCTTTTCTACATCTCAGTATATTCACTTCTTAAAATGAAAATAACTTAATAACACATATTAAATATATTTATATAATATTTATATAACTTATATAATATTTATATTTGTATAATACATACCTTGGACTGTTTTGTCATGATTGATTCTGTTAATTCATATAAATGACCCAGCACATAGAAATTATCTGGAAAATGATATTACTATTACTAGCAATGATATTACTAAATAATAGCTACTATAGGTTGGAGCAAAAGGAATTATGGTTTTTCCATTCAAAAGTAATGGTCAAACTGCAATTACTTTTGCACCAACCTAATACTATTGTTATAGTGATGTGATTAGTAAGCCTAAGACAGGGTTTTTTTAAGTTAACACACAAAGTAAATAATTCTCACTTAGTAATCAAATGAGTGTATGCAGATATTACTTAATATACTTCTAGTACATTGTAAATACTCAAGAAATAGCCATTATCATTATTTTTATTAATCACAAACTAATTTGTATCATGATGTTTTTATTATCATAGAGATTTCTAACATTCTCAATTATTTGTACTGGATAATCTCAAAACACTATCCTATGATCTTTCTTTTTTACAGGTTCATATTTAAAGACTGGTCATCATACAGTTTGCTCAAATAAAGAGAATAAAAAACAAAACTTTGCAGATATGGACTGTCATAGCCTTATACATAACACCAACTTAGTCTGAGTATTGAGTTTTTAAATCTCAACTGAGTCTAAACAAAAAAGCAGCTCCATCAACTTTCACGTTTAAACATAGGCAAATAGGCAGTACCCTTCGAATGATTACAGTTCATCCTCACTGTTCTATCAAGTAATCTGTAAAAGTTACTGACGCAAATACTACAGAGATCCAGCAAGGTCAGAAATCTGCCCAAATGTCCTAGCCAAATGCTGCTGAGAATAATTCATATACTTTTACTGGAACTTCTGGTGAACTTCGGTAGATATGCTTCACCAGCAAAAAACTAAAATGTTAGCATGTAAAACTTATAAATATTTGGCCAGCTTGTTTAGAAAGGAAAATTTCACCATCTGGGTTCATTTGCAATTCTAGCCATCTCCTATGTAGAATGGGTAAACTAAGATATTCACCCAAATAAAACATGTAAACATGTCCTGTGCTTTTCTCTGGCTGGATGGAAAAAAAAAAATTAAGAATTAAACTTTTAAATTGGTTTGCAATCCCCTCTTCTCGTATTTCTTCCTTTTAGATTTTATTTGAATAAAGTAATAAAATGAGTCAATACTGTAATGAAATTGGTAGGATGGAGAATCCAAAACAAATAAGCTTTAAACAATTAAGCTAAAGCATGTATATCATTTAAAAAAAAAATTCAGTGTAATCAAACTAAATGAAATATTTAAATGTTTTCAATAGGCCAAATACACCCAGTGAATGACTCTCATATCACTTCAAGGTATAAAATTAACTTAACATCAGATTCTTTGGTCACTATTGTCATGTCTCTGTTTGTAATGAAAATGTTCATTTTTACATTATAGAAGTATTCCTACGTGGGTATTATAAATTCCTACACATCTGTTAACTTTTTTCTCATTAACTTTTAAAAAACATCATATATTGAAACACGAATTGTCTTTACTTATAACAACTCAACAACAAAAAAAGAATAAGAATAACTAATTAAATAACTGTTCAGATCTATCTTGACAAGTAAGTTTATGGAGGAGTAACTTCCATTAAGTTGGAAATTTTACAGGTTAATTTTAAGATTTTTGTATATGCAAAAAAAGTCATTTGTTTACATTTAAAGTAAAAGTATTCTTTGCTTTTAATGCAAAAAATTAAAAGTTTTTTATTTTCATAAAATAATATGACATTGGAATTGTGGAAACCAATAAATTTCATGGGTTTTTAAAAACATTTCTCTAATGTTTAAAAAAAATCTCTTTTTTAGACATTTCAAAACCAACTGTATAAGGGAGGAGACATTTCTAGTTCCCAAAAAATTATAATGTAAATTCCAGTGTTTCTATAGTAGAACTCCTTAAAGCAGTGGTCCTCAAACTCTTTTGATTGTGATACACAGTAAGGAATTTGTATACATATATATGGGAAAACAATGTTTCCATCCAGTAATATTTCTCCTTACTACATGTGAGACACCCTGACATTTACTCTCTTATTCTATTCTTTTCCTTTGTAACTTCACCATACATTAATGTGTTGTTACCACGAGCTTGTAAACCCTGCCTTACATCTTGACTGTATCTGTTAGTTCTTTTAAGCCACTTTTCCATCTTACTATAAAGCCTAAAACAACATGGTACATCTATTCGAGGCTAAAATAAATGTGAGTAAGGGGTGGGATTCTAACAAACTTCCATTAAACCTAAAGCCAAATGACTAGAGATACAGATACAGGTGTGTTGATGATTGGCTTTATTTAGATTTGACTGAAGATGCAACAAACCCACTCCCATGTTAGAGTTGTCAACAGCATTGCAGACATGCCCACATACATGAGGGCATCAGGAAATTATACTAAATGGCAATGTGCTAGTGTCATTCATATGAAAGCAGGATTGTGTGACCCTATGTTTAACCTTAAAATACAGTACTACATGCAACATAGCTTAGGATAGTTATAAAGTGAAGCTGTCTTTTATACAAAAGGGATTATTTCTCTTCAACCAATTTATTATTGTTGTTCAAGAAGAGAAAGGATATGAAATTAAGATTCCTGTATTCTGGGTATGTGTAATACCCAGATGGTTTAATATCCATCCCTGACAGATACTGAAAACTTTGCATGTAAGTCAGATACAGTACTCGGACAGGACAGGTCCCTGAACTTAAAACTAAGATTGGTAGGCACTAAATTGCACCACATTCGAAATAATATATTATTTAAGTGGTGTCCATACTGACTAACATGCTTACAAATTCTGATCAAACCTCAGATTTGTCATCTGTAAAACAAGGTGAATAATGTCTTCAACAATTTGTTCATTCATTTAACACTCATTGATTGGGCAGAAACTAAAATATGCACCGTGGATTCAAATGAATAAAATATAGAAACTGCCCAGAACAAGTTTATAGGCCAGCGAAGAAGACAGATATGGTCAAAAGACACTCCAAAGGGATGAAAAAAGATAAAAAGTCCAGTTAAAGCTGCAATTTCTGGGTCTCTGGCATGCATTTTATTTGCAATTGATGCAACTTCAGATATTTGCTCCACTTTGGGTTTCACAATTTTACTTCCTGACATGACCTGGTTCCCATCATGGCCCTCTCCAGGTATGAGTCTTCTTTGGGCTTCTATTTCCAGTTTCCTGTTTCTTGGTTCCTTCTGTAAGCAGCAGTATCATTCCTCATCCCCAGCTTAGCTTAACACCGCCTACTTAATGCAGCGCCCTCTCTGATTCACCATCTCATCATGCCTTGTGTTCAGTCCTCTGGTCAATACTGATATATACAGTGTGAATGCATATGTAGAGCCAAAGTATGAATCAAATGCTTTATAAACAGACAAATGACTAACTCTGCCTGAGGACATTAGAGTGACCACTTAAGCTAAAAAGAAGAGAAAGGTATTCTAGAGAGAGGATAGCAAGAGAAAAAAAGCACAGAGATGTGAGTATGTGTCTCCTTCAGGAACCCATCAGATGACTGGAGTGATAACTACTAGAAGGTTCTACCCGAAGTGACTAATTGCTTCTCCTATTTTGAGGCAAACAATCACCTGATAATTTTTTTTTTTTTTTGAGACTGAGTTTCGCTCTTGTTACCCAGGCTGGAGTGCAATGGCGCAATCTCAGCTCACTGCAACTTCCTCCTCCCAGGTTCAAGCAATTCTCCTGCCTCAGCCTCCTGAGCAGCTGAGACTACAGGCTGCGTCACCATGCCCAGCTAATTTTTGTATTTTTAGTAGAGACGGGGTTTCGCCATGTTGACCAGGGTGGTCTCGATCTCTTGACCTTGTGATCCACCCCCCTCTGCCTCCCAAAGTGCTGGGATTATAGGTGTGAGCCACCATGCCCGGCCTCACCTGAGAATTTATCAGACTTTGTGATATGGTTTGGCTGTGTCCCCACCCAAATCTCATCTTGAATTGTAACTCCCACAATTCACACACGTCATGGGAGGAACCCAGTGGAAGGTAACTGAATCATGGGGGCTGGGCTTTCTCACTTTCTCATGATAGTGAATATGAGATCTGATGGTTTTAAAAAGGGGAGATGGAGGTAGCAAACCATCATGGCATGTGTATACCTATATAACAATACTGCAAGATCTGCACATGTACCCCAGAACTTAAAGTATAATAATATATATATATATATATATATATATATATATAATTTTTTAAGTGTAAAAGAAAGCAAAAAAATAAAATAAAATAAAAATGGGAGTTTCCTTGCACAAGCTCTCTCTTTTTGCCTGCTGCCATCCATGTAAGATATGACTTGCTCCTCCTTGCCTTCTGCCATGATTGTGAGGCCTCCCTAGCCATGTGGAACTGTAAGTCCATTAAACATATTTCTTTTGCAAATTTTCCAGTCTCAGGGATGTCTTTATCAGTAGCATGAAAGTGGACTAATACATTTATCCATAGAAAGTCATATAAGAATGGAGTTATATAAGCAGAATTATATAAGAATAATGGGGAAGAAAGACATAAGATAGGGGATAATAGAAGTCTCACAAAACATCTAAACAGTGTCTTCCACCTTCTGGATTCTAGTTATCTCTCAGAAGCTAGAGTTACTTAGCTCTTAAAAGTATTCACAGAGGCCAGGCACAGTGGCTCATGCCTGTAATCCCAGCACTTTGGAGGCCAAGGCAGGCAGATCACGAGGTCAAGAGATCAAGACCATCCTGGCCTACATGGTGAAACCCTGTCTCTACTAAAAATACAAAAAAATTAGTTGGGCATGGTGGCGTGCGCCTGTGGTCCCAGCTACTTGGGAGGCCAAGGCAGGAGAATTGCTTGAACCCGGGAGGCAGAGGTTGCAGTGAGCCAAGGTCGCACCACTGCACTCTAGCCTGACACCTGGTGATGGAGTGAGACACTGTCTCAAAAAAAAAAAAGTATTCACAGATACATGTGTCCTACTGAAAGGCAGTTGCCCTCATTTAATTAGACTTGAGTGTTGCAAAACTTAAAGGTTTACAATAGTTCTTTTCATAATTAGTTATAGCAATATTCAATGATCTACTTTTTGTTGGCAGAAGTTTCATTTTTTAAATTAAACATATATTTTGTTATTCTCCCAGATCAACACTAAACACTTGGATAGTCCAAGTCCACAGAAGTTTCTTTTTAAATTTCTGCCACTGATGTTTTCTTTCCTTGGTCACAATAAAAAGACTCAAAGTATTCATTATCATTTTTCTAGGCTATTCAGAACATTTCGATCCAGGATACCTCACATAGTTTATGCACATTAAACAAAAATTTGGGGCTAAGTTTTTCCATCTAAAATTCTCTGAGGGCTTTTTATTTTATATCATCATTCCTTATCCCAAGCTAGGTACAGGAGTTTCTTTTCATACCCAGTAGTGTCTGGAAAGCCAGCAAGTCAGAACTGGTCACTCCCCTGGAAAGGGAGTTGAAGTCAGGGTGCCAAGTGATCTAGTACAGTGGATCCCATGCCCATGGAGCCCAGCAAGCTAAGATCCACTGGCTTAAAATTCTTGCTGCCAGCACAGCAGTCTGAAGTCAACCTGGGACATTCGAGCTTGGTGGGAGGAGGGGCATCCACCATTACTGAGGCATCAGTCAGTGGTTTTCCCCTCACAGTGTAAATAAAGCTTCCAGGAAGACCAAACTCAGAGGGGCCTACCATACTTGGCAAAGCTCTCGTAGCCACACTGCCTCTCTAGATTCCTCCTCTCTGAGTAGGGCAACTCTGAAAGAAAGGCAGCAGCCTCAGTCAGTGGCTTATAGATAAAACTCGCATCTTCCTGAGACAGGGCACCTGAGAGTAGCAGCAGCTATGAGCACAATTTCAGCAGACTTAAATGTTCCTGGCTGCCAGCTCTGAAGAGAGCACAGGATCTCCCAGCACAGTGCTAGAGATCTGCTAAGGAACAGACTGCCTCCTCAAGTGGGTTCCTGACCCCCATGCCTCCTGACTAGGAGAAACCACCCAGCAGGAATCAACAGACACCTCATATAGGACAGCTCTGGCTGGCATCTGGCGGGTGCCCCTCTGGGACAAAGCTTCCAGGAGAAGGAACAGCCAGCAATCTATATTGTTCTGAAGCCTCAGCTGGTGATATACTCAGGCAAATAGGGTATGGAGTGAATGTCCAGCAAACTCCAGCAGACCTGCAGCAGAGGGTCCTGACTGTTAGAAGGAAAACTTACAAACAGAAAGGAATAGCATCAGCATCAACAAAAAGTACAGCCACACAGAAACCCCATCCAAAGGTCACCAACATCAAAGACCAAAGGTAGATATATCCATGAAGGTGAGGAAAAACCAGCACAAAAAGGCTGAAAATTCCAAAAACCAGAATGCCTCTTCTCCTCCAAATGATCACAACTCTTCATCAGCAAGGGAACAAAACTGGACAAAGAATGAGTTTGACGAATTGACAGAAGTAAACTTCAGAAAGTGGATAATAACAAACTCCTCTGAGCTAAAGGAGAATGTTCTAACCCAGTGCAAGGAAGCTAAGAACCTTGAAGAAAGTTTAAAGGAATTGCTAACTAGAATAACCAGTTTAGAGACATAAATGACCTGATGGAGCTGAAAAACACAACACTAGAACTTTGTGAAGCATACACAAATATCAATAGCCAAATTTATCAAGCAGAAAAAAGGATATCAGAGATTGAAGACCAACTTAATACAATAAAGCATGAAGACAAGATTAGAGACAAAAGAGTGCAAAGAAATGAACAAAACCTCCAAGAAATATAAGACTATGTGAAAAGACCAAATCTATGTATGATTGATGCACCTGAAAGTGATGGGGAGAATGAAACCAAGTTGAAAAACACTCTTCAGGGTATTATCCAGGAGAACTTCTCCAACCTAGCAAGACAGGCCAACATTCAAATTCAGAAAATATAGAGAATGCCACTAAGATACTCCTCGAGAAGAGCAACCTCAAGACATAATCGTCAGATTCACCAAGGTGGAAATGAAGAAAAAACGTTAAGGGAAGCCGGAGAGAAAGATCGGGTTATCCACAAAGGGAAGCACATCAGACTAACAGTGGATCACTCTGCAGAAGCCCTACAAGCCAGAAGAGAGTGGGGGCCAATATTCAACATCCTTAAAGGAAAGAATTTTCAACCCAGAATTTCATATCCAGCCAAACTAAGCTTCATAAACAAAGGAGAATTACAAACCATTACAGACAAGTAACTGCTGACAGATTTTGTCACCGCCAAGCCTGCCTTGCAAGAACTCCTGAAGGAAGCACTAAACATGGAAAGGAACAACCAGTACCAGCCACTGCAAAAATATACCAAATTGTAAAGACCTTCAATGCTATGAAGAAACTGCATCAACTAACAGGCAAAATAACCAACTAGCATCATAATGACAGGATCAAATTCACACATAACAATATTAACCTCAAATGTAAATGGGCCAAATGCCCCAATTAGAAGACACAGACTAGCAAATTGAATTAAGAGTCAAGACCCATCGTTGTGCTGTACTCAGGAGACCCATCTCACATGCAAAGACACACATAGACTCAAAATAAAGGGATGGAGAAAGATTTAACAAACAAATGGAAAGCACAAACAGTAGGGGTTGCAATCCTAGTCTCTAATAAAAGTCTTTAAACCAACAAAGATCAAAAAAAGACAAAGAAGGGCATTACATAATGGTAAAGGGATCAATGCAACAAGAAGAGCTAACTATCCTAAATATATATACACCCAATACAGGAGCACCTAGATTCATTAAGCAAGTTCTTAGAGGCCTACAAAGAGATTTAGACTCCCACACAATATAGTGGGAGACTTTAACACCCCACTGTCAACATTAGACAGATCAATAAGACAGAAAATTAACAAGAATATTCAGGACTTGAACTCAGCTCTGGACCAAGCAGACCTAATAGACATCTACAGAACTCTTCACCCCAAACCAACAGAATATACATTCTTCTCAACACCACATTGTGCTTATTCTAAAACTGAACACATAATTGGAAGTAAAACACTCCTCAGCAAATGCAAAAGAACAGAAATCCTAACAGTCTCTCAGACGACAGTGCAACCAAAGTAGAACTCAGGATTAAGAAACTCACTCAAAACCACAAAACTATATGGAAACTGAACAACCTGCTCCTGAATGACTAATAGATAAATAATGAAATTAAAGCAGGAATAAATAAGTTCTTTGAAACCAAAGAGAACAAAGACACAATGTACCAGAATCTCTGGGACACAGCTAAAGCAGTGGTTAGAAGGAAATTTATAGCACTAACTGCCCACAGGAAAAACCAGGAAAAGTCTAAAATTGACACCCTAACATCACAATTAAAATAACTAGAGAAGCAAGAGCAAATTCAAAAGCTAGCAGAAACAAGAAATAACTAAGATCAGAGCAGAACTGAAGGAAATAGAGACATGAAAAACCCTTCAAAACATCAATGAGTCCAGGAGTTGGTTTTTTTGAAAAGATTAACAAAACAGACCACTAGCCAGACTAATACAGAAGAAAAGAGAGAAGAATCAAATAGACACAATAAAAAATGATAAAGAAGATTATCACCACTGATCCCACAGAAATTCAAACTACCATCAGAGAATACTATAACCACCTCTATGCAAATAAACTAGGAAATCTAGAGGAAATGAATAAATTCCTGGACACTTACACCCTACAAAGACTAAACCAGGAGGAAGTCGAACCCCTGAATAGACCAATAACAAGTTCTAAAATTGAGGCAGCAATTAATAGCCTACCAACCAAAAAAGGCCCAGGACCAGACAGATTAACAGCCAAATTCTACCAGAGGTACCAAGAGGAGCTGGTACCATTCTTTCTGAAACTATTCCAAACAATAGAAAAAGAAGGAATCCTCCTTAACTCATTTTATGAGGCCAGCGTCATCCTGATACCAAAACCTGGAAGAGACACAACAGCAAAAGAAAATTTCAGGCCAATATCCCTGATGACCATCAATGCAAAAATCCTCAATAAAATACTGGCAAACCAAATACATCAGCACATGAAAAAGATTATCCACCACGATCAAGTCAAGCTTCATCCCTGGGATGCAAGGCTGGTTCAACACATGCAAATCAATAAATGTAATCTATCACATAAACAGAACCAATAACAAATAAATTAGTCTCAATAGATGCAGGAAAGGCCTTTGATAAATGTCAACACCTATTCATGCTAAAAACTCAACAAACTAGGTATTGATAGAATGTATCCCAAAATAATAAGAGTTATTTATGACAAACTCACAGCCAATATCATACCAAATGGGCAAAAGCTGGAAGCATTTTATTTGAAAACTGGCACAAGACAAGGACTCACCACTCCTATTCAACATAGTATTGGAAGTTCAGGCCAGGGCAATCAGGCAAGAGAAAGAAATAAAGGGTATTCAAATAGGCAGGAGAAAGTCAAATTTCTCTGTATGTAGATGACATGACTGTATATTTAGAAAACCCCATTGTTTCAGCCCAAAATCTCCTTAAGCTGATAAGCAACTTCAGCAAAGTCTCAGGATACAAAATCAATGTGCAAAAATCACAAGCATTCCTACACCAATAATACACAGAGAGCCAAATCATGAGTGAACTCCCATTCACAATTGCTACAAAGAGAATAAAATGCCTAGGAATACAACTTACAAGGGATGTGAAGGACCTCTTCAAGGAGAACTTCAAACCACTGCTCAAGAAAATAAGAGAGGATACAAACAGATGGAAAAACATTCCATGCTCATGGATAGGAAGAATCAATATCATGAAAATGGCAATATTGCCAAAGTAATTTATAGATTCAGTGCTATCTCCATCAAGCTACCATTGACTTTCTTCACAGAATTAGAAAAACTACTTAATTTCATATGAAACCAAAAAAAGGGGCCATTAAAGACTTAAACATAAAACCTAAAACTATAAAAACCCTGCAAGAAAGGCTACACAGTACCATTCAGTACATAGGCATGGGCAAAGACTTCATGACTAAAACACCAAAAGCAATGGCAACAAAAGCCAAAATTGACAAATGGGATCTAATTAAACTAAAGAGCTTCTGCACAGCAAAAGAAACTATCATCAGAGTGAACAGGCAACCTACATAATGGGAGAAAATTTTTGCAGTCTATCCATCTGACAAAGGGCTAATATCCAAAATGTACAAGGAACTTAAATAAATTTATAAGAAAAAAAACAACTCTATCAAAAAGTGGGTGAAGGATATGAACAGACACTTCTCAAAAGAACACCTTTACGCAACCAACAAACATATGAAAAACAGCTCATCATCCACTGGTCATTAGAGAAGGGCAAATCAAAACTGCAGTGAGATACCATCTCATGCCAGTTAGAAATGGCAATCATTAAAAAGTCAGGAAACAACAAATGCTGGAGAGGATGTGGAGAAATAGGAATGCTGTTACACTGTTGGTGGGAGTGTAAATTAGTTCAACGCTTGTAGAAGAAAGTGTGGTAGTTCCTCAAGGATCTAGAACCAGATCCTTGACCCGGTAATCCCATTTCTGGGTATATACCCAAAGGATTGTAAATTATTCTACTATAAAGACACATGCACATGTATGTTTATTGTGGTCTATTCACAATAGCAAAGACTTGGAACCAACCCAAATGCCCATCGATGATAGATTGGATAAAGAAAATGTGGCACATATACACCATGGAATACCATGCAGCCATAAAAAAGGATGAGTTCATGTACTTTGCAGGGATATAAATGAAGCTGGAAAGCATCATTCTCAGCAAACTAACACAGGAACAGAAAACAAAACACCCCATGTTCTCACCCATAAGTGGGAGCTGAATAATGAGAACACAGAAACACAAGGAGAGAAACATCACACATCAGTGCCTGTCAGGGGTGGGGGGATTAGGGAGGAATAGCATTAGGAAAAATACCTAATGTAGATGATGGGTTGATGGGTGCAGCAAACCACCATGACATGTGTATACCTATGTAAAAAACCTACACATTCTGCACATGTATCCCAAAACTTAAAGTATAATTTTTTAAAAAAAGAAGAAGAAAAGGTGTATATACCAGTTAACTCTTTATCTATAAAATAAGAGACTTGGGTTTGGTAATATCTAATTCCTACCACAGAAGATGTACCATGATTTTTTTTTTAATTTCTTAAAGTCCCCTCCAGTTCTGTGATTCTAGCTATTTTAAAAGTTAATAGATTAGTGTTTTAGCTAATTAACAACCACATCATTTGCTTTGCTAGCAAAGCATTCAACTGTGGTTTGGAATAGATCCATATCCCTATAATATTCTTCCTTAGTATACTCTTTAGTGTAATTTCAACATGTAAAGTCAGTATTGCGACTTTAGCCATAAATAAAATGGGCAGAGTTGTAATAACTGCAAAATATAGAGTGGATTTTACTCAAGACATAAATATGTAAGTCGGTGAAGCTACACAATGATACATAAGCATGGCATTTCATTGGTGACAGAGATCAATTTCTTCCAATGTTGCTTAGTGCTTTTTTAATGAAGTTAAACCTGAAACCAAATGAAACCTTCTTGATGTGGGGTTTATTTCTAGAGGTTTGGGGTTTCTCTGTAAACTCAAAATCCATGTGTGGTTCATAGAAAATGTTGGTAAGACTCAATCAACTTTTGGAAAACCTGGGTAGAATTTCAAGCAATTAGAAACAAGAGAATGAATGTGTTTTGTTTACTTTAGGCCAAATTCTGTGGGTTTTGAATTTAGAGTTGAACAATTGGGGTTTAAGTTCCATTCACAGGGAAAACATGACTTCCTAGTGGAAAGAAAAGACCTGAAGAAAACAATTTTTACTTTGGAAAAATATAAAAATTGTTCATGTGTGGGCTCTGGAAGCAAAACAATGGTTGAAAAGAGGTTGCCTGAGAATAATTTTTTAAATTGTGTAATACAGTTTGTTATTGCCAGTTGTTATTTACCCCATTGAAGTGAATTACCAGGAGCTACAAGAGGTGTGAACACACAATCTTCTCAGGGAAGAAAGTGTTAACTTACATTATCTATTAATGGACTAAATTCAACAAATTGTTTTTTAAATAAACAGAATGTTTTAAAAAGCAAGCAGTTATCAGTGCATTGTCTGAATTCCAAATAAGAAGTTCCTGTGAGGTAAATAATAAAATGGTTATTCTCATCATTTCACACGCCTTGGAGTTAAGGGTTGGATTCATGTGTGTTATGTGACAACAGGAGACTTAAACAACCTTACTGCTCAGACACCTACAACCACCAAGATGCAGGGTTGATTCACAGGTTGGAAAAAAGTCTGTTATATTTGTGAGTTTATGCATTTCCTTTCTGGCATTTCATAGATTTTGATTGGAAGGCTTCATGGAAGAAATGAATCGGCAAGAGGTGCAGCTAAAAACCAAACCTGGTAAACCGGCAAACTAAGAGAAAAATAACTTCTTCCAACCATATGGAGAGAATGTGGAGAAGACGTATGGCTCATTAATGTCAGAGGACGTAGATAAAGAGGTGATTAAGCCTCCGATCAGAGGAAGATGAAAAGAAAGATTTGGAAATGAGATTTCTGTCATGGCTTATATATAGTATTGGATTCTCTTTTGCTAGAGAAACACATTTTTAAATTAAGGATGGAAATATTTGTAGAAATTGAAAAACAGATTATTAAGTCTAAAACTTTTGAAATCAGTTCTACTACTCAAAATGCAGCCAGATTCTTCTCTCTCAAGAGAAGAAATGGGATTTCTAGAGATGAGCTTTTAACTAACCCAGGCTGCAATTTCAGTGGAATGCATTTGGAACAACTCCAGGTCAATTTAAAGCCAATACCATCTGGTTTTTAAATAAACCTGAACTGAGTTAAACATTGGGCTGAAAGCCATCAGAAACCTGAAAACAGGTGAAATTTTGCAAAGCAAGCTAATTTGAATTGAGTTTAAGATTTCCCCCAACCCAATTTTGGAGGAGCTAACTAAGGTACTGAAAGGTCATTCTGGATTTGGACGTGTTTAAATAAGTTTGTATGCAAACACACAGGGCAACAAAATGTCATGTTTCATGGAACTTTGGTTAATTTGAGTGATATATCTTGAAAATACCCAGACTTAACCCAGTTCTATAAAAAGTGTTGGAAAGTTTTATGAACATTTTGTAAGCTGATGTATTTGTAAGCAAATTGAGGAAGAAGTCTGTTATGTTTTGTTTTTAGCTTAAATTGTATTCAAATGCCATGAATTCTAAAATTTTAATTTAACAAATAAGAGTAAAAAGCGTAGAACTCCTGACAGGAAGAGATTCCAAACAGAGAGTAATTGAACTAAATTATAAGATAGGCAAAATTAATAATCCAAAAATTATGCACCTGAATAGTTCAAACTTCCAAGCTGATACATACTCAGGAAACAAAAAGTAAAATTCTAAACAGAAAAAAAATGTTACAATTTCATCCGAATTATAGATGAAAACAAAAGCTCCAGCCTTCCATTTGTTTTGCATTTATTATTCTTCTAGATACTATTTTAAGATCCAAGTCATGTATTCAGTATAATCATTTAACACAGATGAGAATTTAGAAGTGGTATTTGCCAATGAAAAAAAGGATGAAAAATTCAGGACTAATTCAAAGCATGTTACTCAACTTTTTTTGTTATTAGGCAAAATTACTAAACTATAATTAAACTAGTATATGATGATCAGTTAGAACAATCAGTGATAGCATTTTCTATGTTCTTTTTTAATACCCAAGTTATCTAGCAATATGTTAGCTAGAGAATAGAGTCATATTATGACTTCATGCTTTTAAATATTTAGAACATACCAAGTTCTAACCACTGAAAAGGTCTAGAAAAAAAAAATCAAACCAATAGCAACGAAGAAACTTCCTATAATTTCCCACTAACAGAAACTAGGGCTCTTTAGAAAAAGAGCTGATTCCAATCTGGGGCAAAAAAATGTGAAACATGAGCTTGAAGTGCCTCATCATACCAGAAATCAAGGAAGCTATCCAATTATATTAAGAGCACAAGAAAAGAACTCAAGAGCCAGTCTGAATAGCTTTGAGTGGCCAAAGACAGGACAATTTGAGCATCTGTAAAATAATAAAGGCAATAGATTGAACTATGTAAAATAAGTTTAAATCCCTGAGTACACAATAGTACCAAGAAAACCCTCATTGGTCATCTTTGAAGCATATTAGGGAACCAACTCATTATTTTGAAAGCTAGAAAACAGTAAAAAACAAAACAAAACAAAGTTTTAGTTGGTAATGTACCACAGCATAGTGGCCAATATTAGAGGAAATGAAAGAGAAAGCAGAGGATTGGCCTCTCAAAGATGAGCAAACTACTGATACAAAACATGGACTTTAAAGTAAAAAGTTTAAGACCTGTCTCACACATATCCCTGCACAATTCCAATAATCTCTCCAGAATCAGCCACTATTAGGAGCTTCAGTGTTAAATTTTTTCATATATACTTACTTTTTTTGTTTAAGATAGAGTCTCACTCTGTCGCCCAGGCTGGAGTGCAATGGCGCGATCTCAGCTCGCTGAAACTTCCGCCTTCCAGGTTAAAGCGATTCTCCCGCCTCAGCCTTCTCACTAGCTGGGATTACAGGCACCTGCCACCATTCCCAGCTAACTTTTGTATTTTTAGTAGAGACGAGGTTTCAACATGTTGGCCAGGCTGGTCTCAAACTCCCGGCCTCAAGTTATCTGCCCGCCCCAGCCTTCCAAAGTGCTGGGATTACAGGCGCAAGCCACCACGCCTGGCCCTACTTGCTTTTTTTTACATAAATGAAATCACACATAATATACATATCTATGAATCTTCAGTCTGCTTTTGATGATCTTTCCACTCAGTCGCAATAACTGCATAATATTATGGATTGCCATAACTAGTTTAATAATTTTCTTACTGATAAGATTGTTTCCAGTTTTTTTGTTACAAACTCTGCTACCACATACATCTTTATTCGTATATCTCTGTACACATTTGTAATGATTTTAACAAAACAGTCTTAAAACTCAAATTATTGGATCAGATAATATAAACAGCTTTGTTGAGGTATAATGGATATAAATAAACAATCTGATAAATTTTGACTGTGAATGCACTCATTTATCATCACCACACACGCACACTCAAATAACATCCATCACCCCCACATTACTTGATCCCTCTTTGTAATCCCTCTCTCCCTCACCTATTCCAATCCCTAGGCAATCACTGATATGCTGTCACTTGCCAAAGAAAATTGCACTGGAATTAGTTAAACAGGATTAGGAATACTTTATTTAAGACTATCAATAGGGAAAAGATTGAATTTAACTCCACTGAAATAAAATTCAGGAGCATTTTTAAGCACTGGGTTGAGCTAGTGGAAAAGTCCCAGAGAAAAATCATGGTATTTTATGTTGATTAGACAAAATTATACACCTGGACCTTAACTGCAATATTGTCGGTTCCATAGACTTAAACTTGAAGATGGTTAAATAAAAATTATTTTTATTTTATCTTTTAAATGATGTCCAATGTCTTTAGACTTACATGCTTAAACTACCAAAAAAACTCATAGAATGATTATTTTATTTCACAAAGAATTCTAAATATTTTATCCCTAGAATTTCTTTTAAATCTCTCTCTAAATACAAATTTATTTGCATATATAAAGGAATTTTAAAGTGGAGAAATACATTGAACATGCCCCTTTGGTGAAAAATAAAAGACTGTAAGGTGACCTATGTCTTTAAATGTGCAAGCATAAATTTTTAAAACTCATTCTAGGCAAATTTTGCTGCACAGTGTTATCAAGGATTTAGGAGACTTGACTTCTAGAATTATTCATCAATTAGAAAAGCCTGTGTTTGGGGGCAAGTTACTTTTCCTATATCTCAGATTACTCATCTGTAAACTAAGAATAGTAGATGAAAGACTAGTCACTAATCATTTCAATGCATTTTTATACCATGAATCTCACACAATATTCATCCTAATTGCTAGTGTCTTTGTGGGCTTTTGTCTCTGATGACTACAACTTCTTTGTAAAAGAAGAAAAATATTTTCACCTCACAAGCATCAAGAGCGGGGCTCACAAAACCCATGAAGCAAGGCCGTCTACACCATAGCCTGATCCTGCTACAGATCCACCCATGCTCTGACCCCACTCAAAACTGCCATCAATCCACAAGTGAATCAGAGCAGTATTCCAAGTGCAGCGTATCCTGCTTTCAAAATCCAAAATCGGCCACCCAAGTGTTATGCCTCTTTCTTAGGAGTAGAGGGTTTAAGGCACAATTGGCCTTTTATGTTGGAAGTCCCTGCATGCTCCCAGATCACTTGGCCCCTAAAATCTTTACCATTGAGGCCGATCTCTGTGCCTGTTTAGGATGTTTTACTCCTCTGACACATGTCATTCTTGGGCAAATAGAGTACTTCCTACTAACCTCTATCCAAGTCAAAATAACTTGTCACCACAGAAGAGGACCAGCTTGACATTAAACAGACTGTTGAACTGATCCAGATACCTGTTATGTTAAGATGCAGAATAAGAGCATTAACATAGCCCTGGAGCAAGACAGGAAAGATATATTCTTGTCTTTTCCACATAAAAGACACTGCTTTCTAGCATTTTTAATATGGGAATTGCAAGTTAACAGCTGCATTTCAAATGCCAGAAGAAGTTTTCATGTCTCAATAAAGATACCACAGCTGGGAAAGCAGCTACAATTAGGGCTCCTACTTGGTTAAATTTATTGTAACAATACAATCCACCATGAACAATTGAGTTTTGCAAGGTCTAAACAGATGAACAGGGAACAGGTGTGAACAGGGAACCACTACACTCGTATCCTTTAAGTTTTTTATGGCAACACTCGTCTCTGAAATTCCTCTGAGGATGTAACCTGGTTCCTAGTTTGCCATTTTGGTCTGTGGTGTTGCAGGACCCTCTTGCAACATCATTGGCCTCACTTGGCCCTTCCTACACAGTGGCCCTTACTCCACATGCCAGGAAATTCATATGAGGGTTCCAATTGCCCTCAAAAAGCCTGAGTAGCACCCTTTCCTCAATGTACACTATCACCCTGAAAGTCGGACAAACATGACCTCTGCCTTGGATCTCTTTTGTGACCCACATTTAATGGAAGACTGCTCCAGGCTCCAGCCAAAACCCTCCCTGTAAGAGTCCACAGGGCCAAGAGGACAGGGCCTCCCAGGACTCACATCACCACTTCAAAGCAATACTCTGAGGACCAGGGACTACAAAATTCCCTGCCCAATTAGCCCTGAGCCCATGTCTAGAACCTACATGCAACACTTCCCTAACTCTTTCCTGTCAAGAGTAGATCATGCTCCTCGTATGAATTCCTGTAAACCCAAGAGGTGGCCCAGAGGAAGTGGGTTGTGTAGTTGTTCAGTATGAAACGTGCATATTGGGATATATACATATGTGTGAGACCCCCCCAGGTGGAAACAGAAATGGGATAGCTATGTATGGGCCAAGGGCTCCTATTTGTTTTATACTTGCCTGAGG